>NW_024757518.1:0-17278 GCF_018991925.1 Homarus americanus | reverse complement strand
AATGATGCTGTTTACACGATTATCGCTGCTCGTGTTAAGGGCCGTCAAAACTCATAAATTGCTTCTCCGGCTAAAATTTGTATTTATTTATTTTTTGTGTGTTCCAAAAAAATACGCTAAGAATTAAAACTCATGAATTTGAGAAGCTACTATACGACATTTAACCCTTCAATATGTCTTCAAAGAGACCATGACGAGAGAAAGTGGTGCTAGTGCTTCCAGCATAAGCACAAGTCACTATCTATCCAGGAAAAGGGTGAATTTCCATGGTCCGCACTGGTCAGGTCCCAGGTTGCCGGACGAGAGGTACAACCTGTAATATATATATATATATATATATATATATATATATATATATATATATATATATATATATATATATATATATATATATATATATATATATATATATATATATATATATATATATATATATATATATATATATATATATATATATATACATATATATATATATATAGTTGTACCTCTAATTTAACGTAATAATAGAACCCAGAGAGTCCTGCTTAAGGAATCAAGCATGAACAACAACAGAACATGGGATTAATTCCAATAGAAACCGCCCTAACCCCAAACTCCACTTTTGAAGACACATAACTATGTTGTTGTAAAAATAACATCTCAATTTTATGATGGTACATGCACACAATTAATACTTAAAGAGAAATACAGTCGCCAAGTTAATGTCCATTCAAATAATGGACTCAACTCCTCCCCCCTCTCACACTACACTGCGGCTCTTCCCTCTCTGAGAAATTTTGGAAAACCACTAAATTTTAATAAATAATATCCTCAAACTAAAGTTAGGATAATATAATTGACATTGCTGATTCCTTGTAAGACCAGGAATATTTTGAATATAAATGTCATATATTTTGCACAAAAGATAACATATTTACTCAAGAGTGAACATTTTATCTAAAAATTTGTATGTCTAATGCAAAATATGATGTTTATATTCAAAATGATCACCAAATTATAAGAATTCCAATAATAAATTATATTCTGACTGGGTAATTTGTATGAATTTATGGAGCTAAAACAAATATCTTCAGTTAATTAAAAAAAAATCTTCACGACACTATCTGTCAATCAAAAGTACCCCACCTTGCCTTCCCCATCTTCCAACACTAGTCAGTCCCAACCCTCCCCCCCACCCCACCAATCATCCCTTCAAGAGAAAGAGTGGGTAAAAAATTTTTTTTTAACATTTTGTATTAAATGATACCTCAGATTAAAGTTAAGGATAATATAATTGACATTGCTGGATTCCTTGTAAGACCAGGAATATTTTGAATATAAATGTCATATATTTTGCACAAAAGATAACATATTTACTCAAGAGTGAACATTTTATCTAAAAATTTGTATGTCTAATGCAAAATATATGATGTTTATATTCAAAATGATCATCAAATTATAAGAATTCCAGCAATGTAAATTATATTCTGACGGTAATTTGTATGAATTTTATGAGCTAAAACAAATATCTTCAGTTAATAAAAAAAAATTGATTGGTCGGTCCCTCCCTCCCCCACCCCCCACCAACCGTCCCAAGGAGATGTGTGGAAAACCAGAATACTTAACTTTTGTGATAAATAATACCTCAAACTAAAGTTAGATAATATAATTGACATTGCTGGATTCCTTGTAAGACCAGGAATATTTTGAATATAAATGTCATATTTTTGCACAAAAGATAACATATTTACTCAAGAGTAAACATTTTATCTAAAATTTGTATGTCTAATGCAATATATGATGTTTATATTCAAAATGATCACCAAATTATAAGAATTCCAGCAATGTAAATTATATTCTGGCCGGTAATTTGTATGAATTTTTTGAGCTAAAACAAATATCTTCAGTTAATAAAAAAAAATATTCTTCACGACACTATCTGTCAATCAAAGTACCCCACTTGCCTCCCCTCTTCAACCCCAGGGTCATTCCCAACCCTCCCCCCCACCTCCACCAATCCTCCTTCAAGAGAAGAGTGGGTGAAAAAAATAAATTTTAACATTTTGTATTAAATAATACCTCAGATTAAAGTTAGGATAATATAATTGACATTGCTGGATTCCTTGTAGACCAGGAATATTTTGAATAGCTCAGATATTTTGCACAAAAGATAACAATACTTAATCAGAGTGAACATTTTATCTAAAAATTTTTATGTCTAATGCAAAATATGATGTTTATATTCAAAATGATCATCAAATTGTAAGAATTCAGCAATGTAAATTATATTCCGGCCGGGTAATTTGTATGAATTTTATGAGCTAAAATAAAAATCTTCATTTAATAAAAAAATATTCTTCACAGGTAACAGATGGTCGGTTCACGTCCTCCTCCCTCCACCCACCCCCCCCACCCCCCACCAACGTCCCTACTAGATAAATGTGTGGGAATACCAGACTGTTTACCTTTTTAGTAATAAATAATAAATCGGACTAAAGTTAGGATAATATAATTGACATTGCTGGATTCCTTGTAAGACCAGGAATATTTTGAATATAAATATCATATTTTGCACAATAGATAACATATTTACTCAGAGTAAACATTATATCTAAAATTTGTATGTCTAATGCAAAATCTATGATGTTTATATTCAAAATGATCATCATATTGTAAGAATTCCAGCAATGTAAATTATATTCTGGCCGGGTAATTTGTATGAATTTTATGACCTAAAACAGGCAGGCAGGCGGGTAGCAGTGAGGCGAATCTAAATTAGCATCTCGAGCCGACACCCCTGCGCATATCGTGGAAAAACCCGCGTTAAGTGAAAGTTCCGCTCTGGCGAGCACAGCGTATCGAATGATCGCTAAGTTTCATTATTGTTTATTACTGAATATGTTTTGATTGAATTAATGATTATATATGTGAAATGAACAATGCAATTCATTATGATACGAGAATATTAAAACACACAGGATAATAAACGACATTGTTGTCGGTGTTTACACCAATGTATATGTGCACTCAAGGAAACATAGTCATTTATCTTAATATGTACAAAATTCATTATTGTTTATACTATGTATTTGATTGAATTAATGATTATATATGTGAAATGAACAATGCAATTCATTATATACGTAGAATATTAAAACACACGAGGAGACAAGACGGTATTGTTTTCTTAGTGACAATGGTTTTACATAAGAAACTGAAGAAAATAAGACCTTGGTTGCAGCTGTAGTGAACTTAATTTAAAAATTGAATACCTGTATGTATGTTTCAAGTAATGTTATTTAATGTTAATCAATGGAACACTAGGAGTAGCTAACCACTAATGGTAAGAAATAAGGCGAGGCGATTGGGGAACAACGTATGAACAGTAAATCGTATACAGTGACCCCTCCGTTAACGAACTCAATCCGTTCCAGAAGGTTCGTTAGTTAACCGAAAAGTTAGATTAACCGAAACCATTGTTTCAATGGGTTTTGGGTAATGGTTCCAGCTCGAAAATTTCCTAAATTCAACAAAAATGGTAGAAAAGTTCACTTCTTTGGGGTGTGTATGTAGAAGGCTCTGGATGATGATGATGATGATGATGGGATTTAGAATGGGGGTGGAGGAGAAGGAAGAAGAAGGCATTGGGGTGGGAGAGAAGTCACCCATGGCGCCATTTCACCCATAAAATTTAGCTCTCTTGGTGTAATTCAAGATTATTTTCTTTAAATCAACACTGCACTGCATTATATATTGTCAATATGTAAAATATATTTCAGAATAATAATTTGCTTGGAAACACAAGAAAAAAGCGTTTAGTTGAAGAGAGTCTCAAGCAAGATGTTACCTCCAGTAAAACAGAGAAAGACTAACTCCTGTTTGCTGTGTTAAGAGGCTGGATGTCGCCCATTAAACTAGTCACTTTACCTTCAATTATGTTCAATAATTGTTAAATGACTAAAAAATTGAATACTAAACTTTAAAATTATTGAATAGTATAAACTTCTTGATATTTACTAAATAATAAAGGAATTTAAGCCCTAGAACCGATTAATGTATTGGCGGACTGATACTAAGCTCGTTGCCCGCTCAGTGCAAGCAAAACATGTTGAGATCGATTAAATGAGAACTTCGTTAACGAATTTTTTTTCGTTAACCGAATTGAAGATCCTATATGAGCAGTTCGTTAATCGAAATTACGTTAACCGGTGTTAGTTAAGCGAGGGGTCACTGTATGTGAAAACCTATCGTCATTTCTCAACATATGAATATGAAAGCAACACTTATTTACTGTTCATATATGTTTTATAATATTTACGAATATAAAACTAAAATTCTATTCACCAATGGCGTAAAGTCTAAAACATAAGGACAGCCAATGAATATTGTGTGATTTTACTCAGATGATGAAGTCATCAGGTTCAACTCTGGCTGAAGCTGTAGTTTTCCATAAAGCTGTTGCTGAACCTGAAGTTGATGTTGAAGCTGCTTATAATGCAGTTTGATGGTGTAGCTGAAGTTGATGGTTTAGGCCTTGAATAATATAGCTCTCGAAAGAATTGCACAACTGTTTTTTTTCTCATTACAGGTATACATTTTTATGTAGAGATCATTTTCGTTTATTTAAATTTTAAGGCTTTGTTCTGTTAATGGATCCACTTGAGACAATATGTTCATTGCTTGCTCCATATAATATCCACAAACCTCTCTGGCCTTTTCATATCGTCCAACACATCTAGTTTCTCGCTAAGCTTGAACACTTTCTTTTAGCTTTTGAAACGACACTACCATCACTTGCTCTCTTGCTCATGTTGAATAGGATGCAAAATGCTGTAAGAAACCTGAAATATTTCTCCAGTTCCTGTTCTAGTTAGCGTGAAAACAAAAGGTCCGCAAGCTCGGTGTTGTTTACCACTCATTAGCAAGGCAGCTTCTTTGGACAAGGTAATCTTAATTTTTTAGTAATTTTTTTTTATAATACATATTGAGATTTAGTTACTATTTATATGAAATGTAATTTTATTTTATTTTATGATATTTTGGTCATAAATATGAATGAAATAAGGATGTAAACTGAATTGGGTCCTAAATTATCAAGGGTTTCATCTGAATGAAATAAGGATGTAAACTGAATCAGGTCCAAATTATCTAGGGTTTCAAATACAATGTTGGATGATCATTGTTTTCTGAGGCTTTACTCTGTAGTTGTATTGTAGTGTAGTATCACTGGAAAATAATGCTATGAGATGTTATAAATGTATTTATTTTGGAATTGATTATTCTGATAATTATTTGTATGACCTCGTGCTCTCCCAAACATAAAGCCTGATGACTGACTGTATGTGTGTTGCCAACTTCTTATGAAGAGTAATGTAAATAAAATAAAGTCTAAAGGAATTATTTATAGGAAATAAGTATTATGGTCAGTAAATAAATTCATTATTGGCAACGGACACAAAAGCAAGTGGTAAAATGACCCTAAGTGAGTAGTGACAGCGAGTGCTCGATACTAAACTTTCCCTTAATCTCGTTACTGAGGCACCACTGAAGAATATAGAGGGACAATGTATAGTTTTCCTTCGTCTTTTTTATTGTTTTATCATTTATAAAGGTTAAAATTATTTTGAAAAGTTCATTTTTGCTTTTAACCCGTTGGGGTATGGTCGTCAGCACCTAGCCTGGGCGTAAAGGGTTAAAACAATCCTCTTACACACACTTCCATACCATTAAACATATTCTCAAATTATTAATTTCACATTTTTAATGTACATTGTACTTGTCTTTCTTTCCAGGGCTAATCCTTCTTCTTGAAAGTACAGGGTACTTTGATAATTCTTCTTTTACTTATACAGTATTTATTTGTTTATGCCCTTTGCCATTGGTCAGTTCTCTAGCTCGTCAGGCATGTAATGCTGTTGGCGAGCACACAGGCTTTGGATGCACCTGAACATTTGTCAATGTTGGTTAAGTCTGGTCTTGAATGAGCTCACACCTAGTGCCATCACAACATTCTCTGGCAGGTTATTCCAGTAGTTTTGTACAACTCTTACTCCAAAAAATTAGCTCTGACAATTTTCTGTTGCTTCATCAACTTTTCACCAAGCTGTCCTCTAGTTGGTTGTTGTTGCTTCCATGTTGTGATCTTAATGGAGCCTGAAAGGGCATTTGTTAGCTGTTTACCCTGAGATCTTTTTGTGGAAATAATGCCATAAGATTATCTGTGTTGAGTGTATGTAGTAAGTAGAAGAGTTGTAAAGTGTTTGGGGCAGGATTGCCTTAAGCACAGGTGGATTTTGGTGTACTTGATGTTGAGAAAATTTCAGAAAGTTGGTGTCCATAGCATTATCTGGTGAGGTGTGCAGTACTTTCTTTTCTATAGTGAAGAAGGTTTCTAACTGTGTACAAGTGGTGGTGATTAAGTATTTTTTTGGTTGTAGTTTTGGATGAAGGAGTTGCTGCATGGTTAAATAATTATGTTTATAGACGCGGTTTGTTGAGAAGTGTAGGAGGTATATTTTTTTTATTATGTAGGAATTATGATGTGCTGTTGTGTTTTTCTCTGTCTAAAGTAGATGATGGCTTAATCTGAAATTTCAGAAATAAGTGTGTTGTTGTGTTGAGGCTGTAAACTCCTTGCTGTATCATAGTGGTCTTTTATTAGAAGAATTACTCGGTATTTAATAATAAACTTAATAATAATGTGTGTGTTTTAGTAGGTTGTGGCCAACAAAGCGGACTGGGGTGGGCGTAGATAATGGGACTATTTTGTCGTGATAGTTATAGCTTTGGCATGAAAGTAAGTTCTGTACCTCATTGTTTTCTTATCTTGATCATCCACAACCACCTTTTCACCATGTTAGAATATGTAGTATGTGTCCTAATGCTGTTTTATGCCTGTAAAAGTGCAACAAATACTATTAACTATAAATTGCAGGGTCTCCAATTACAATATTTAAAGTTTTCTGACAATGAAATTCAAATAGTAGACCATGCATTGTAAACTGAATGTAAAACCGTTTCCTCAACAAGTGACAAGTTACAGTGTGGTGCTGCGAGATATTTAGGTAGATGTTCATTATACTGTAGTGGTGTACAAACCATCAAGCAGAATTTTAGTTAAATTTTCTCTAATACTAATATGTACACGTATATCCAAACACCAGAAATTATCCTGAATGTCCCTAACAGGCAGTCATGCCTGTAGGATCAACTTCTTTCACTTGGAACCAGTTTCTTTTTCAACAAACTTTAACAAATGTTTCACACTTCCTTAAACTTTTAAGCACATTCAACAGTTGCCATTTATATAAACCTTCCAGAAGTTAATTTAACTTTTCCATCTCCACTATCATGCTCTTTCTCGACATAGTGTTATAAACAAATTCTTAACCTTATCCCAAACCTTGCCTTATCTTCTTATAACAACATTTAATCCACACTTCTTCCTTTTTGAACCCACATTGTTCATTGCCTAATGCTGTACTGTATGAGGAGCTCTGAACCATAATCCTCTTAAGTGCCAAGATAGAAAATGGAGGAAAATGTTCAGGCAGGAGTGTGTGACATACAACAGTCTTTCAGAGGACCTCACCCATATGTACAGGTTACTAATTAGGTTGGGGATACAATGCAATACATAACACGTTTCAGCAACATGTGGCTCTGGCAGGTTATGGTCCAGAGCCTCTTATATATTGTATTTGTAAGACATAAATTTCTTAATTTTGCTACAGGTAACATTTAACTACAGTCGCCTCATGAAGTTCTCACGCATGATTAACAGAGAAGGAGGGTGGCAGATATGTATACCTGACAAGGAGAGAGATAACCTGTACGACATGTTCCATGCTAGACGACACTTCACAGAACAGCCTATCAGCATCGTGTTGTCAAGATCATTGATTCTATGTAAGAAAATGTTTAATAACAAATGATGCATATGTGGACAACTGAATTTTTTTTTAAACTTCATCTGTAGTTGGCAATTATTTATATATATATATATATATATATATATATATATATATATATATATATATATATATATATATATATATATATATATATATATATATATATATATATATATATATATATATATATATATATATATATTAATTTTTTTTTTTTTTTTTTACAGGTTAATGGATGTTTTTACAGATAAGCATATTAAGTATCGTGGGAAAACAAGTAAGTTTCAAATTTTTTCAGTAATTGTACAATATAGTAGTAATACCTCGCTTAATTTGTTCGCTTTTTAGCGATTTCACGTGATATATGTGCCTCAGAGCTGAACTTTCACTTAACACGAGTTTTTTCATGATAACACGCAGAGTGTCCCAGAGAATGTCGGCTCAAGACGCTTATTTTAGATTCGCCTCACCCGCCACCCACCCGCCTGCCTGCCTGCCTGCCTGTTTTAGCTCATAAAATTCATACAAATTACCCGCCAGAATATAATTTACATTGCTGGAATTCTTACAATTTGATGATCATTTTGAATATAAACATCATAGATTTTGCATTAGACATACAAATTTTAGATATAATGTTTACTCTGAGTAAATATGTTATCTTTTGTAAAATATATGACATTTATATTCAAAATATTCCTGGTCTTACAAGGAATCCAGCAATGTCAATTATATTATCCTAACTTTAATCTGAGGTATTATTTAATACTAAATGTTAAAATTTAGTTTTTTCACCCAACATCTCTTGAAGGGAGGATTGGTGGGGGTGGGGGGAGGTTGGGACGGACGACCACCTGGCGCGTTGGAAGAGGGGAGGCAAGGGGTACTTTGATTGACAGATAGTGTCGTGAAGAATATTTTTTTTATTAACTGAAGATATTTGTTTTAGCTCATAAAATCCATACAAATTACCCGCCAGAATATAATTTACATTGCTGGAATTTTAACAATTTGATGATCATTTTGAATATAAACATCATAGATTTTGCATTAGACATACAAATTTTATATATAATGTTTACCTGAGTAAATATGTTATCTTTTGTGCAAAATATATGACATTTATATTCAAAATATTCCTGGTCTTACAAGGAATCCAGCAATGTCGGTTATATTATCCTAACTTTAGTTTGAGGTATTATTTATTAAAATTTAGTGGTTTTCCAAAATTTCAGAGAGGAAGAGCCAGCGAGTGTAGTTTGGAGAAGAGGGAGGAGTTGAGTCCATTATTTGAATGGACATTAACTTATGACTGTATTTCATTTCTCTTAAGTATTAATTGTGCATGTACCATCATAAAATTAAGATGTTATTTTTACTAGAACATAGGTATTGTGTTGAAAAAGTAGAGTTTGGGTCAGCCAGTCTCTTTTGGAATTAATCCCATATGTTCTGTTGTTCACTTAACGCGTTTTCACTTAACACGGTACCCCTGTGGGTTCAATTGACCGTGTTAAGCGGTACTACTGTATTAACCTTTTCAATATGGGGATACCACTTTTGATATTTTATTTGGCTAATACCAATCAATTTCATTCAGCTGAGAGGGAACCTATACACATGGGCTTAAGGTTTAAATATTGGAAAAGTGTGTTTTTTGTTTCACCTTTGCAAGAATTTTTCCTGCTGTTACAGGGTGGTCAATATAAAAGAGAAGATATTCAGAATTAGAATTTCAGATATTTAACATGGTTTATGAAAAATAGATTTGGCTGCAATGGTCCCAAAATTTCATATAATAGTCTTATGAGGTAGATGGTGAGCAGAGTCCACTTGTAGCCACCACCACCCAGTAGCCAGATGCCTTGGTTTACTAAGCCTAATTTCCTATGTTATAAATGAATGAGTAAAAGAAATAATAACAAATTAAATTTTAAGGGGAAACAAGTTTGGTGAATTTTGACTACAGGTCTCTTGGTTAATCTAACAATTACTTACAGAAGGTCTGCTCATTAACCTAAAATTTGATAATCAATCCAGTGTTTCGATGGGATATTGGGTAATTGGTTCCAGCTCACCGAAAAGTACAAAGTAAAAAATGCAGTAAAGTACACTTACTTTGAGGTGTGTATGTAGAAGGCTCCTGGTTGATGATGATGATGGGAATTAGAAGTGGGGGTGAAGGAGAAGGAGAAGAGAAGGAAGTGGGCATGGAAGAGAACGCCCATGCTTGATGTCAGTTATTTCACCAATCAAATTTTAAGTTCACTAGGTAATTCAATATTATATTTTTTAAATCAACACTGCACTGCACTATATATTGTCAATATGTTAAATAAATTTCAGAATGACCAATAATTGTATTGTAAAGGTAAAAATACTTGTGTTCAAGAGACCACAAGCAAGATGTTTTTCCACTGAACAGACACACAAACTGACGCCTTGGTGGGTGAGTGAAGTGGCTGATGGGCACACCAAAAACTAGATCCCTGTACTGCAATTATGTTAAATAAGTATTAAATGACCTATCACAGTTGTACCCCCACTTAACGCGTCAATTGAACCCAGAGGGTCCCGCTGCTAAGTGAACTGCTATGAACAACAGAACATATGGGATTAATTCCATAGAAACCGCCCGACCCCAAACTCCACTTTTTGAAGGCACATACCTATGTTGTAGTAAAATAACATCTTAATTTTATGATGGTACATCACACAATTAATACTTAAGAGAAATAGAGAATACAGTCGCCAAGTTAATGTCCATTCAAATAATGGACTCAACTCCTCCCCTCTCACACCACACAGCCGGGTAACAGATGGTCGGTCGGTCCTCCCTCCCCCACCCCCACCAACCGGCCCCAAGGAGATGTGTGGGATAACCTCAAACTAAAGTTAGAAAATATAATTGACATTGCTGATCCTTGTAAGACTAGGAATATTTTGAATATAAATGTCATATATTTTGGACAAAAGATAACATAGTTACTAAGAGAAAATTTTTATCTAAAAATTGTAAGTTTAAAGCAAAAATATATGATGTTTATATTCATAATGATCACCAAATTATAAGAATTCCAGCAATGTAAATTATATTCTGACCTGGTAATTTGTATGAATTTTATGAGCTAAAACAAATATCTTCAGTTAATAAAAAAATAATCTTCACAATACTATCTGTCAATCAAAGTACCCCACCTGCCTCCCTCTTCCAACCACGCGGTCAGTCCCAACCCACCCCACCAATCCTCCCTTCCAGAGTTTTTAACATTTAGTATTAAATAATACCTCAGATTAAAGTTAGATAATATAATTGACATTGCTGGATTCTTGTAAGACCAGGAATATTTTGAATATAAATGTCATATATTTGGACAAAAGATACTATAGTTACTTAGAGAAAATTTTTATCTAAAAATTGTAAGTTTAAAGCAAAATATATGATGTTTATATTCAAAATGATCACCAAATTATAAGAATTCCAGCAATGTAAATTATATTCTGACCTGGTAATTTGTATGAATTTTATGAGCTAAACAAATATCTTCAGTTAATAAAAAAAATAGTTCTTCACACGGTAACAGATGGTCGGTTGGTCCTTCCCTCCCTCCCCACCCACCAACCGCTCCCAAGGAGATGTGTGAGATAACCACTAAATTTTAATAAATAATACCTCAAACTAAAGTTAGATAATATAATTGACATTGCTGGATTCCTTGTAAGACTAGGAATATTTTGAATATAAATGTCATATATTTTGGACAAAAGATACCATAGTTACTCTAGAGAAAAATTTTATCTAAAAATTGTAAGTTTAAAGCAAAATATATGATGTTTATATTCAAAATGATCACCAAATTATAAGAATTCCAGCAATGTAAATTATATTCTGCCTGGTAATTTGTATGAATTTTATGAGCTAAAACAGGCAGTCAGGCAGGGTGGCGGTGGGGCAAATCTAAAAATAGCGCTCGGACACTCACACCGCGATATGTGGAAAAAAACCCGTTAAGTGAAAGTTCAGCTTTAAGGCAATCACAGATATGCGAAAAACGCTATGGCGAAAGTATTAAGCGGGTAAAACTGTAATTTTAATATAAAACTTGGAAAATATTGAAGAACACAACCTTCTTGATATTTACTCCAATGGAAACCGAATATAAGCCCTAGAATCGACATTGTATTGGCGGAATAAAATTCCAGCTGGTGAGCAAGCCACAACATGTTGACATGTTTTCGTAAGAATTTCAGTAACCCAATTTTGTTCTTTAACCGAATGGAAGATTCTTATGGAAGGTAATTGTTAACCGAGGTGTTCTTAACCGAGGACCACTGTAATACCAAATACAATAATACAGTAATATCTCCGCTAGTCGAATCCATCAAACCCGAACTCTCCGATAGCCGAACGAAATTAGCTCGAAAGTTTTCAAAGCCGGATTTTTTAATTTTCCGAGGCTCTACAATCAAAAGCATATCCTGAAAATGTCTTGAATAAAGACAAAAGCTCAAGTATTTGGGGAGCAGACCTGACTCAATGTCAGGTGGAGGTAGTGGGGATTAGTGGCTCTTATTACTGTACAGTAATATCTCCTCTATCGAATCCTCAACCGAACCTCTGATAACCGAATTAAAATTTGCTCGAAAATCATTCCCAAAGCCGAAAATTAAAAAATTCTGGCTTTGGGGAGCAAATTTCCAAGGTCGAAAATCAGAGAATATTTTCTGAAAATGTCTTGACTAAACACGAAAACCTAAGTATTTTAGGAGATTGTGATAAGTATAAGTATAAATGAGTAAAGTTGTATCCCTTCAACATTACATTACATAACATTTTAAAATATGGAGGAGAAAGGTGTAGGATTAGAGAGATGGAGGGAAAGGAGGGTAACATGCACCAGTGTTAAGCGTTTATAAGCTCCTTAACAGCTGATCTTTTAATTTGCTCCATTGCAGTCACACACAACAAGACCCTCACTGGAGGCTTGTTGTCTTAATTCTGTGTGTGTTTGTGTGTGTGTGTGTGTTTGAGCTTGCCAAGCACGTTGTAGATTTGAAGAAGTTGATGAAGAGTTTGTTCAGAGTCAGGTGGTGAGGTGACATGCCAAGACACTTACACACAACACACATTAACAGCACTATTAAACCATTGTCTTATAACATTTTGCATTATAATTTATATTCTAAAAATTACAGTAATTGATATGTGATAGCTTGACTGGGCTACTTTTGCACTTAACAACTGATCAATGAATAAACCAGGCATATGGAGACTCATTATACACTAGTGATGTCACAAAGCTTTGAAACTGCAACCACTTAAATTATCACGAATTGTACTTAAAGTAATAAGTTAATTTCTAAAATTATTATGTCTGGTGCAAAATAAGGATATTTATACTAAATTAATTGCAATCTTACAAGAATTTCAGCAATGCAAGTTATATTCTCCTAAGTCAAATCAGTTACATTTTATAAGCAAAACAATAAAACCTTCTGCCTTTATCCTTAAGTACTGTATGCATTACTCCCCCCACCCCTCCCTCCCAGCCTGAGGAAAAGGGTCTGTTGGGGTAAGTGATCAAGAACACCTCCCCCCCAAACGTAATTCACCGTTGTGTGTGTCAGTGGAGGTGTGTGTGTGTGTGTGTGTGTGTACATAAGATAAATGACACTGTTTCCATGAGTACATATGTTCTCCAAGAGTCTCACTTTTTTTCTCTTACCAATTCATTGATCACTTCTATTGTACGACATTACAAAACATTAATTAAAAGATACATACAGTATTTTTACATTAATTTTACTACTGTACATCTACAACCATTATTAGTCAAGGCTTTAATGTACACAAAATCAATACACATAAGCTCTAATACTCTGCCATTATTTCATCCCAAATACTATTGGAAAATTGCTTTTGAAAAGTCCCTAAATGGCAACTGTAAGCTGATGGGAATCAGCTATGTCCATATGGTAGGAGGTACTGACTGCACCCCCCTCACCAAGAGATCACTACTAGGTGTATAGTTCATGAAACACAAGTCAACTTGTGTCATGATGATGACTCATCAATGAGTAATATGGTGTAAAAATCAAGAGATTTTCAGGGAATTTTTTAATACAGTATATGTACGAGTATTTATGAAAAAGAATACAAATATAATAAAGATGGACCATCCAACGCCTTGCAATTTATAAATCTATTACTTCTAATTTTCATTAATGTATTTTATAAATTTTGAGAAAAGGGTCCTAGCTATGAATACAGGTTGACAACCCTTTATCTGAAATTTCGAAAACCGAATAGCTCGGAAAAATTGAATGTTTTTTTTTTTTTTTTTTTTTTTATACATACAGGTATTAGCCTACCCGGCACAGGTCACTGACCCACATTGGGGCCTGGGGGCGAAATGTAATAGTAATAATAATTATTGTAATAATAATAATAATGATGATAATAATAATTATTCATAGTAAATAAAATTTTTAATAAAAAATACACAAAATAAAATATGAATGATAACAATAATATTAGTAATGATAATAAAATAATAATAATAAAATTAATAATAATATAGTAATAACAATAATACTATAATATTAAAATAATAATAGTAAAGAAATACAAGAATAAAAAAGATCAAAAGTGAGAAACACGACCTAGACCTATGAATTATTATTATTACAGGTTGTACCTCTCTAGTCCGCATTCTGTGGTCCGAAACCCTGTGGTCCGAACGATTTTAGTTTGCCCATGGAGAAAGTTAATGAGTCTCGTGATTTCTTGATATTTTCCAATTTTGCCTTATTTACTCTTACTTTTTTGGCGAATTACTACCTGTAATAAAGCAACATCCTAATAAACCAACGAAAAATAACACAGATAAAATTAAATAAAACTAAAAAACAACACAGAAAAGTTCTTATGTTCTACAGCTTCAGCTAGAGTTGAACCTGATGACTTGGCAACTTAGTCATCCAAGTAAAAAAACACACACAACAACATTGGCTGTCCTTATGTTTTCAACTTTACCACCACTGGTGGGTAGAATTTTTGTTTTAAATTCAGAAACATTAATGAAAAATATATATGAACAGTGAATAAGTGTTGCTTCATATTCTTAGGTATAGTAATGATGATATGTTTTCATATGTGCTCACTTACATACGCAGGTTCTCACTTTTTTCTTAACCATTAATTGTTGTTGCACTTATATTGTTCCATTTATTAACATTAAATAACATTACTTAAAACAACCAATATTTAATTTTTACATTAATTTTACAAACAGCTACAACCAGGTCTTATTTTCTTCAGTTTTATATGTAGATCCAGTCAGTCACTGGTTTTGTAATAACGTAAAACAATCCCCATCTCGCTTCCTCATGTGTTTTAATATTTTACTTATTATTAATGAATTGTATTGTCCATTTTGCACGACATAAAAATTAATTAAATCAAAAATGACATTCAGTAATAAACAATAATGAATCTTTTGTACATAAAAGAAATGACGCTTGTTTACATGATTCCAGCACGCCTGAATCTGGCGGCCGCCAAACTCACAAATTCGGCCTCGCCACAAATTTTAATATGCGAGTGTTTTTTTTTGTGTCCAAATAAAAAACGTCAATTAACAACTCCCAAAATTTGAGAACCCTACTCTACAACATTTAACCCTTCAATATATCTTCAAAAAGCACTAATAAGAAAGTAGGGTGCTAGTGCTTCCAAGCGAAGCACAAGTCGCCATCTATCCAGGAAAAGGGTGAATTTCATGGTCCGCACCAGTCAGGTCCTGAGGTTGCCTGACCAGAGAGGTACAACCTGTATAATTATTATCATATTTTAGCCCCAGGCTCAATGTGGGTCAGTGGACGCCCGGTGGCGTCTGATCCCTGTAAAAACAACAAAAACTGACCATTCTGAAATCTGAAAATTTTGAAACCAAAATGCATCTGGTCCCAAGGATTTCGGATAAGGGATTGTCAACCCGTACCAATACAGTGAGTTCTGCTATAACGCCGTGTTTTGATAAAGTTTAATTTGTTTTAACGCCATTTATGAATTAGAACGATATTTGTATAACGCTAACTCTTGCTTGCTATAACGCCTATTTTTGCACTATTTCTCCATTTTATGGTATAGTAAGTATAACGAATCTAATTGGTTCTAGAACCTTGTTCGTATAGCATTCGTCAGCAGGGATTAATCCGCTCCCAGGCCCCCAAATACAACCACTTAACACTGAAAATATAATATAAAATTGTAAAATTGTAAAAAGTGCATAAATATGCATCTAAACCTGAAATAAAGAACATCATTAATATTTGTAAAAAAAAACAATAAATTAGAAAAAAAAAATTAAATAATGTTCATAGAGTTTCGCTCATATACATTCTCAATTTTATAGGTAAAACCGCTCGCTATAGGAATATTAGTAGTAGGATCCGTTAATAGCACATACCCCACTGTATTAACTCGTGAATATAGTAAAGAAGAATATCAAACAAGATGCTCTGGTGATAGAATTCCCGTGATGATCGTAAAAGAAAAGGATATAAACTTAAAGAGAAGCTCGATTTTCTTCAACCTCAAAATCACCTCTTTCCCCATCAAGTAAAGTGTTACATTTACTGTATGATTTCATTATTAGATATGAATGTAACATTTATTTAGGACTGTGCTATCTCTTTGTGTTAGGCTAATCTACTAAATTTTTTCCTTTTGAGTAATCTGCACCTAACCCTATTTTCTCCATAAGCCCGGTTATTTCTATTACGATTTTCTATAAAAACTTATATTTACAAGAACACAATTATCGCCATATAGCAGAACTACCTGTACAGAGTTACACACACCTGCTGATGTAAACAAACCTTAAATTACAGCTTTGTTTTTTTTTACGATTAGCCTACACCGGCATAGGTCACTGACCCACATTAGGACCTGAGGGCAAAAATTTAATAATTCTGTAATAATAATAAACAATAATTCAGGTAAAAAAAAAAAGTAAAGAAAGAGGAAGCTGCCTAACTACCTATTAGACAAACTAAAATCATTCCAGACCACGTTAGTTTCTCGACCACATAATGCCGGACTAGAGAGGTACAACCTGTACTGTGTATAATTTCTCATAGGTAAAAAAATAATGTTATTCAAGACATATTCAGGTCATACGCCTACTATTACCCCACCAACAGTGGGGGTGACCTTGACGTTGCATCAGGTCAGGTTATGTAGATATATGAGACGAATATTGCTGTAATATGTAACTGCAATTTATTTACTCATTATTGTTTCAGGTCTCTGTATTATATGTTATAATCATACTCCCTTTTTGTCACTGTGTTAGTTCAGAATTACACATGCGCTTGTA
>NW_024757517.1:0-20713 GCF_018991925.1 Homarus americanus | reverse complement strand
AAGTCCCCTCATCGAGCATAACAAAGCCCTCTGATCGAGTATAACAAAGCCCCCTGATCGAGTATAACAAAGTGCCCTGGATCGAGTATAACAAATTCCCCTGATCGAGTATAACAAAGTCCCCTGATGCAGTATAACAAAGGCCCCTAATGGAGTATAACAAAGGCCCCTGATCGAGTATAACAAAGTCCCAAGATCGAGTATAACAAAGCACTCTTGTCGAGTATAACAAAGTCCCCTGGTCGAGTATAACAAAGTCCCATTATCGAGTATAACAAAGGCCCCTGATCGAGTATAACAAAGGCCCCTGGTCGAGTATAACAACGTCCCCTGATCGAGTACAACAAAGTCCCATTAACGAGTTTAACAAAGTCCCTTGATCGAGTAAAACAAACACCCCTGATCGAGTATGACAAAGTCCCCTGATCGAGTATAACAAAGTGCCCTGATCGAGTATAACAAAGTCCCCTGATCCAGTATAACAACGGCCACTCATGGAGTATAACAAACGCCCCTGATCGAGTATAACAAATGCCCCTAATTGAGTATAACAAAGTCCCCTAATCGAGTATAACAAAGTCCCCTCATCGAGCATAACAAAGCCCTCTCATCGAGTATAACAAAGCCCCCTGATCGAATATAACAAAGTGCCCTGGTCGAGTATAACAAATTCCCCTGATCGAGTATAACAAAGTCCCCTGGTCGAGTATAACAAAGTCCCCTGATCGAGTATAACAAAGCCCTCTGATTGAGTATAACAAAGGAGACTGATCGAGTATAAAAATGCCCCTAATCTAGTATAACAAAGTCCCCTGATCGAGTATAACAAAGTCCCCTGGTCGAGTATAACAAATTCCCCTGATCGAGTAGAACAAATTCCTCTGATCGAGTATAACAAAGTTCCCTGATCGAGTATAACAAAGTCCCCTTATTGAGTATAACAAAGTCCCCTGGTAGAGTATAACAAATTCCCCTGATCGAGTATAACAAATTCCACCTGATCGAGTATAAATTAGATCCCTGATCGCGTATAACAAAGTGGTCTGATCGAGTATAACGAAGTCTCCTGATCGAGTATAACAAAGTTCCCTGATCGAGTATAACAAAGCCCCCTGATCGAGTATAACAAAGTCCCCTGGTCGAGTATAACAAAGTCCTTTGATCGAGTAAAGCAAAGCCCTCTGATAGAATATAACAAAGCCCCCTGATCGAGTATAAAAAAAGACGGTCGAGTAAAACAAAGTCCCCTGGTCGAGTATAACAAAGTCCCCTGAACGAGCATAACAAACACCCCTGATCGAGTATAACAAAGTCCCCTGATCGAGTATAACAAAGTCCCCTGATTGAGTATAACAAAGTTCCCTGATCGAGTATAACAAAGTCCCCTAATTGAGTATAACAAAGTCTCCTCGTCGAGTATAACAAAGTCCCCTGATCGAGCATAACAAACACCCCTGATCGAGTATACCAAAGTCCCCTGATCGAGTATAACAAAGTCCCCTGATTGAGTATAACAAATTTCCCTGATCGAGTATAACAAAGTCCCCTAATTGAGTATAACAAAGCCTCCTCGTCGAGTATAACAAAAGTCCCCTGATCGAGTATAACAAAGCCCTCCGATCGAGTGTAACAAAGCACCTGATCGAGTATAAAAAAAGCACCTTGATCGAGTATAACAAAGTCCCCTGATCGAGTATACCAATGTCCCATTATCGAGTATAACAAAGTCCCCTGATCGAGTATAACAAAGCCCCCTGATCGAGTAAAACAGAGTCCCCTGATCGAGTATAACAAAGTCCCCTGATCGAGTGTAACAAAGTCCCCTGATCGAGTAAGACAAAGGCCCCTGGTCGAAAATAATAAGGTCCCCTGATCGCGTATAACAAAGTCTGTTGATCGAGTACAACAAAGGCTCCAGGTCGAGTATAACAAAGTCCCATTATCGAGTGTAACAAAGTCCCCTGATCGAGTATAACAAAGTTCCCTGATCGAGTATAACAAAGAACCTTGATCGAGTATAACAAAGTCCCCTGGTCGGGTATAACAAAGTCCCCTGATCGAGTATAACAAACCCCTCTGATCGAGAATAACAAAGCCCTCTGATCGAGTATAACAAAGCCCCCTGATCGAGAATAAAAAAGTCCCCTGGTCGAGTATAACAAAGTCCCCTGATCGAATATAACAAAGTCCCGTGGTCGAGTATAACAAAGTCCCATTATCGAGTAAAACAAAGGCCCCTGGTCGAGTATAACAAAGTCCCCTGATCGAGTATAACAAAGCCCTCAGATCGAGTATAAAAAAGCCCCCTAATCGAGTATAAAAATGTCCCCTGGTCGAGTATAACAAAGTCCCCTGATCGAGTATAACAAAGCCCTCTGATCGAGTAGAACAAAGCCCTCTGATCTAGTATAACAAAGGCCCCTGGTCGAGTATAACAAAGTTCCCTGATCAAGTATAACAAAGGCCCCTGGTCGAGTATAACAAAGTTCCTTGATCCAGGTATAACCAAGCCCCCTGATCGAGTATAACAAAGTCCCCTGGTCGAGTATAACAAAAGTTTTTGATCGAGTATAACAAAGCCATCTGATAGAGTATAACAAAAGCCCCTGATCCCAGTACTCACCTTACCCTGGTCGAGAGTATAACAAAAGTCCTCAGGTCGGTATAACAAGTCCCTGATCCCTAAAGGTATATCAAAGTCCGCGTGATAAAGGTATAACAAGAATCTGATCGGTATAAAAAAGGGCCCACCAGTAGGAGTATAACAAAAGTCCCTGATCGGTATAACAAAGTCCCATGATCGGGTATAACAAAAGGTCGAGGCATAAAAAGGGCCCTAATTAAATTATAACAATGTCCCTGGTCAGAAGTATAAAGAAAGGAATCCCATGATGGGAATATAACAAAAGGCTCCTTATAGAAACCAATAAAGGCCCTAATTACGAGTACAGCAAAAGTCCCCTGATCCGAGTATAACAAAGTCCCTGATCGAGGCACTAACTAAGTCCCCTGATCAGGTATAACAAAGTCCCTTATTGAGTATAACAAGGCCCTAATCAAGTATAACAAAGTCCCCTGATCGAGTATAGCGAAGTCCTGATTAGGGTATAACAAATTCCCCTGATCGAGTATAACAAAGTTCCTGATTGAGTATTACAAAAGGTACTTGATCGAGTAACAAAATTCCTGGTCGGTATAACCAGAATCCATGGTGAGTATAACAAAACCCTCTGATCGAGAGTATAACAAAAGCCCCCTGATCGGTATAAAAAGCCCTTGTCGAGTATAACAAAAGTCCTAATTAAATTATAAGAAATTCCTATTATCGAGTATAATATAGGCCCCTGATCGAGTATAACAAAGGCCCCTAATCGAGTATAACAAAGTCCCCTGATCGAGTATAACAAAGGCCCCTGGTCGAGTATAACAAATTCCCCTGTTCGAATATAACAAAGTTCGCTGATCGAGTATAACAAAGCTTTCTGATCGAGTATAACAAAGTCCCCTAATTAAGTATAACAAAGCCTCCTCGTCGAGTATAACAAAGTCCCCTGATCGAGTATAACAATGTACCATTATCGAGAATAACAAAGGCACCTGATCGAGTATAACAAGGGCCCCTGATCGAGTATAACAAAGGCACCTGATCGAGTATAACAAAGGCCCCTGATCGAGTATAACAAAGTCCCCTGATCGAGTATTACAAATTCCCCTGATCGAGTATAACAAATTCCCCTGATCGAGTATAACAAAGTCCCCTGATCGAGTATTACAAAGCCCCCTCATCGAGTATAACTAAGTCCCCTGGCCGAGTATAACAAAGTCCCCTGATCGAGTATAACAAAGTCCCCTGATCGAGTATAACAAATTCCCCTGATCGAGTATAACAAAGTCCCCTGATCGAGTATTACAAAGCCCCCTGGTCGAGTATAACAATGTCCCCTGTTCGAGTATTACAAAGTCCCATGATCGAATATAACAAAGGCTCCTTATCGAGCATAACAAAGGCCCCTTGTCGAGTATAACAAAGTCCCCTGATCGAGTATAACAAAGGCCTCTAATCGAGTATAACAAAGTCCCATGATCGAGTATAACAAATTCCCCTGATCGAGTATAAAAAAGTTCTCTGATCAAGTATTACAAAGCCACCTGATCGAGTATAACAAAGTCCCCTGGTCGAGTATAACAAAGTCCCCTGATCGAGAATAACAAAGCCTTCTGATCGAGTATAACAAAGCCCCCTGTTCGAGTATAAAAAAGCCCCCTGGTCGAGTATAACAAAGTCCCCTAGTCGAGTATAACAAAGTCCCATTATCAAGTATAACACAGGCCCCTAATCGAGTATAAGAGAGGCCCCTAATCGAGTATAACAAAGTCCGCTGATCGAGTATAACAAAGTCCCATGGTCGAGTATAACAAATTCCCCTGATGGAGTATAACAAATTCCCCTGATCGAGTATAACAAAGATCCCTAATCAAGTATAAGAAAGGCCCCTGATCGAGTATAACAAAGGCCCCTGGTCGAGTATAACAAAGTCCCCTGATCGAGTATAACAAAGTCCCCTGATCGAGTATAACAAAGTTCCCTGCTCGAGTATAACAAAACCCCCTGATCGAGTGTAACGAATTCCCCTGGCCGAGTATAACAAATTCCCCTGATCGAGTATAACAAAGCTCTGTGATCGAGTATTTCAAAGCCCCCTCATCGAGTATAAAAAAACCCCTGGTCAAGTATAACAAAGTCCCCTGTTCGAGTATAACAAAGTCCAATTATCGAGTATAACAAAGGCCGTGATCGAGTATAATAAAGGCTCCTCGTCGAGTATAACAAAGTCCCCTGATCGAGTACTTCAAAGTCCCCTGATCGAGTATAACAAAGTCCCCTGATCGAGTAAAACAAACATCCCAGATCGAGTATAACAAAGTACCCTGATCGAGTATAACTAAGTCCCCTGATCACGCGCCGCCGAAGTCCCCTCATCGAGTATAACAAAGTCTCCTCATCGAGAATAACAAAGTCCCCTCATCAAGCATAACAAAGCCCCCTCATCGAGTATAAGAAAGGGCCCTGATTGAATATAACAAAGTCCCTTCTTGAGTATATACAAAGTCCCCTGATCGAGTATAACAAAGCCCCCTCATCGAGTATAACAAAGTCCCCTGATCGAGTATAACAAAGTCTCCTGATCGAGTATAACAAAGTCCTGATCGAGAGTATAACAAAAGTCTGATCGGTATATACCATAAAGTCCCCTGACCGGTATAACAAAGTTCCCTGATCGAGTATTACAAAGCCCCCTCATCGAGTATAACTAAGTCCCCTGGCCGAGTATAACAAAGTCCCCTGATCGAGTATAACAAAGCCCTCTGATCGAGTAGAACAAAGCCCTTTGATCGAGTATAACAAAGGCTCCTGGTCGAGTATAACAAAGTTCCCTGATCGAGTATAAAAAAGCCCCCTAGTCGAGTATAACAATGTTCCATGGTCGAGTATAACAAAGTTCCATGATCGAATATAACAAAGGCGCCTTATCGAGCATAACAAAGGCCCCTGGTCGAGTATAACAAAGTCCCCTGATCGAGTATAACAAAGGCCTCTAATCGAGTATAACAAAGTCCAATGATCGAGTATAACAAATTCCCCTGATCGAGTATAACAAAGTTCCCTGATCGAGTATTACAAAGCCACCTGATCGAGTATAACAACGTCCCCTGGTCGAGTATAACAAAGTCCCCTGATCGAGAATAACAAAGCCTTCTCATCGAGTATAACAAAGCCCCCTGATCGAGTATAAAAAAGCCCCCTGGTCGAGAATATCAAAGTCCCCTAGTCGAGTACAACAAAGTCCCATTATCGAGTATAACACAGGCCCCTGATCGAGTATAACAAAGGCACCTAATCTAGTATAACAAAGTCCCCTGATCGAGTATAACAAAGTCCCCTGGTCGAGTATAACAAATTCCCCTGATGGAGTATAACAAATTCCCCTGATCGAGTATAACAAAGATCCCTCATCAAGTATAAGGAAGGCCCCTGATCAAGTATAACAAAGGCCCCTGGTCGAGTATAACAAAGTCCCCTGATCGAGTATAACAAAGTCCCCTGATTGAGTATAACAAAGTTCCCTGCTCGAGTATAACGAAACCCCCTGAGCGAGTGTAACGAATTCCCCTGGCCGAGTATAACAAAGTCCCCTGATCGAGTATAACAAAGCTCTGTGATCGAGTATTTCAAAGCCCCCTGATCGAGTATAAAAAAACCCTGGTCGAGTATAACAAAGTCCCCTGTTCGAGTATAACAAAGTCCAATTATCGAGTATAACAATGGCCGTGATCGAGTATAATAAAGGCTCCTGGTCGAGTATAACAAAGTCCCCTGATCGAGTACTTCAAAGTCCCATGATCGAGTATAACAAAGTCCCCTGATCGAGTAAAACAAACATCCCACATCGAGTATAACAAAGTCCCCTGATCGAGTATAACTAAGTCCCCTGATCGCATATAACAAAGTCCCCCTCATCGAGTATAACAAAGTCTACTCATCGAGAATAACAAAGTCCCCTCATCAAGCATAACAAAGCCCTCTCATCGAGTATAAGAAAGTCTCCTGATCGAGTATATACAAAGTCCCCTGATCGAGTATAACAAAGCCCCCTTATCGAGTATAACAAAGTCCCCTGATCGAGTATAACAAAGTCTCCTGATCGAGTATAACAAAGTCCCCTGATCCAGGTGTAACAAAGTCTCCTGATCTGATATAACAAAGTCCCCTGATCGAGTATAACAAAGTCTCCTGATCGAGTATATACAAAGTCCCCTGATCGAGTGTAACAAACCCCCCTCATCGAGTATAACAAAGTCCCGTGATCCAGTATAACTAAGTCCCCTGATCGAGTATAACAAAGTCCCCTGATCGAGTATAACAAAGTCCCCTGATTGAGTATAACAAAGTCCCCTGATTGAGTATAACAAAGTCCCCTGATCGAGTATAACAATGTCCCCAAATTGAGTATAACAAAGCCTCCTCGTCGAGTATAACAAAAAAAGTCCCTGAGTCATACATAACAAAGCCCTCTGGTTGAGTATATACAAAGTCCCCTGATCGAGTATAACAAAGTCCCCTGATCGAGTATAACAAAGTCCCCTGATCGAGTATAACTAAGTCTCCTGATCGAGTATATACAAAGTCCCCTGATCGAGTATATCAAAGCCCCCTGATCGAGTGTGACAAAATCCCCTGATCGAGAATAACAAAGGCCCCTGATCGAGTATAACAAAGTCCCCTGATCGAGTATAACAAAGTCCCCTTATCAAGATTAACAAAGTCCCCTGATCAAGTATAACAAAGCCCTCTGATCGAGTATATCAAAGCCCATGATCGAGTATAAAAAAGTACCCTGATCGAGTATAACAAAGTCCCCTTATCGAGTAAAATAAAGCCCCCTGATCGAGTATAACAAAGTACCCTGGTCGAGTATAACAAATTCCCCTGATCGAGTATAACAAATTCCCCTGATCGAGTATAACAAAGTTCCCTGATCGAGTATTACAAAGTTCCCTCATCGAGTATAACTAAGTCCCCTGGTCGAGTATAACAAAGTCCCCTGATCGAGTATAACAAAGCACTCTGATCGAGTATAACAAAGCCCCCTAATCGAGTATAAAAAAGCCCCCTGGTCGAGTATAACAAAGTCCCCTGGTCGAGTATAACAAAGTCTTATTATTGAGTATAAAATAGGCCCCTGATCGAGTATAACAAAGGCCTTTAATCGAGTATAACACAGTCCCCTCATCGTGCATAACAAAGTCCCCTCGTCGAGTATAACAAATTCCCCTGATCGAGTATAACAAATTCTCCTGATCGAGTATAACAAAGATCCCTGTTCGAGTATAAAAAAGGCCCCTGATCGAGTATAACAAAGGCCCCTGGTCGAGTATAACAAAATCCCCTGATCGAGTATAACAAAGTCCCCTGATCGAGTATAACAAAGTCCCCTGGTCGAGTAAAACAAAGTCCCCTGATCGAGTATAACAAAGCTTTCTGATCGAGTATAACAAAGTCCCCTGATCGAGTATAACAAAGTCCTCTGATCAAATATAACAAAGTCCCCTAATTGAATATTTCAAAGCCCCCTCGTCGAGTATAACAAAGTCCCCTGATCTAGTATAACAAAGCCCTCTGATCGAGTATAACAAAGCCCCCTGATCGAGTATAAAAAAGCCCCCTGGTCGAGTATAACAAATTCCCCTGATAGAGTATAACAAAGTCCCATTATCGAGTATAACAAAGGCCCCTGATCGAAAATAACAAAGGCCCATGGTCGAGTTTAACAATGTCCCCTGATCGAGTATAACAAAGTCCCCTGATCGAGTACAACAAAGTCCCCTTATCGAGAATAACAAAGTCCCCAGGTCGAGTATAACAAAGCCCTCAGATCGAGTAGAGCAAAACCCAAGATCGAGTATAAAAAAGTCCCCTCATCGAGTATAACAAAGTCCCCTTATCGAGTATAAAAAACCCTCCTGATCGAGTATAACAAACTCCCCTGATCGAGTATAACAAAATCCACTGGACGAGTATAACAAAGTCTCCTGATTGAGTATAACAATGCTCCCTGATCGAGTATAACAAATTCCCCTGATCGAGTATAACAAAGTCCCCTGATCAAGTATAACAAACAACCCTGCTCGAGTATAACAATGTCCCCTGGTCGAGTATAACAAAGTCCCCTGGTCGAGTGTAACAAAGCCCCCAGATCGCGTATAAAAAAGCCCCCTGGTCGAGTATAACAAAGTCCCCTAGTCGAGTTTAACAAAGTCCCATTATCGAGTATAACACAGGCCCCTGATAGAGTATAACAAAGGCTCCTAATCGAGAATAACAAAGTTCCTTGATCGAGTATAACAAAGTCCCCTGGTCGAGTATAACAAATTCCCCTGATGGAGTATAACAAATTCCCCTGATCGAATATAACAAAGATCCCTGATCAAGTATAAGGAAGGCCCCTGATCGAGTTTAACAAAGGCCCCTGGTCGAGTATAACAAAGTCCCCTGATCGAGTATAACAAAGTCCCCTGATCGAGAATAACAAAGCTCTGTGATAGAGTATTTCAAAGCCTTCTGATCGAGTATAAAAAAGCCCCCTGGTCGAGTATAACAAAGTCCCCTGTTCGAGTATAACAAAGTCCAATTATCGAGTATAACAAAGTCCCCTGATCGAGTATAACAAAGTCCTCTGATCGAGTATAACAAAGTCCCCTGATCGAGTATAACAAAGCTCTGTGATAGAGTATTTCAAAGCCTTCTGATCGAGTATAAAAAAGCCCCCTTGTCGAGTATAACAAAGTCCCCTGTTCGAGTATAACAAAGTCCATTTATCGAGTATAACAAAGTCCCCTGATCGAGTATAACAAAGTCCTCTGATCGAGTATAACAAAGTCCCCTGATTGAGTATAACAAAGTCCCCTTATCGAATATAATAAAGCCCTTGATCGAGTATAACAAAGCCCTCTGATCAAGTATAACAAAGTCCCCTGATCGAGTATAACAAAGGCCCCTGGTCGAGTATAACAAACTCCTCTCATCGAGTATAACAAAGTCCCCTGATCGAGTAAAACAAAGTCCCCTGGTCATGTATAACAAAGTCCCCTGATCGAGTATAACAAAGCCCTCTCATCGATTATAACAAAGCCCTTTGATCGAGTATAACAAATCTTCTTGATCGAGTATAAAAAAGCCCCCTGGTCGAGTTTAACAAAGTCCCTTGTCGAGTATAACAAATTCCCCTGATTGAGTATAACAAATTCCCTTGATCGAGTATAACAAAGTTCCATGATCGAGTATAACACAGCCTCCTGATCGTGTATAACAAAGTCCCCTGGTCGAATATAACAAAGACGCCTGATCGAGTATAACAAAGCTCTGTGATCGAGTATAACAAAGCCCCCTGATCGAGTATAAAAATGCCTTCTGGTCAAGTATAACAAAGTCCCCTGATCGAGTATAACAAAGTCCTCTGATCGAGTATAACAAAGCCCCATAATTGAGTATAACAAAGGCTCCTGATCGAGTATAACAAAGTCCCCTGATCGTGTATGACAAAGTCCCCTGATCGAGTAAAACAAAAACCCCTGATCGAGTATAACAAAGTCTGCTGATCGAGTATAACAAAGGCCCCTGGTCGAGTATAACAAAGTCTTCTCATCGAGTATAACAAAATTTTAAATTAGGTATAACAAAAGTTCCCTGATCGGGTATAACAAAAACCCCCTGATCGAGTATAACCAAAGTCCCTGATCGAGTAGAGACAAAGTCCGCTGATCCAGGTATAGCAAAGCCCTCTGATCCAGGTATAACAAAAGCCCTCTAATCCAAGTGTAAAGCCCCTAGTCCAGGAGAATAAAAAAAAAGCCCCCTGGTCGAGGTATAACGAAGTCCCTGGTCAAAGGTATAACAAAATCTTATTGGCCAGGTATAACGCAGGCCCCTAGTCAGAGTATAACTTGGCTAATCATTAACAAAGTCCCCTGATCCAGGTATAACAAAGTCCCCTGGTCAGGTAACAAATTCCCCTAATCGAGTATAAAAAATTTCCCTGATCGAGTATAACAAAGATACCTGATCGAGTATAACAAAGGCCTATCATCTATTATACCAAAGGCCCCTGGTCGAGTATAACAAAGTCCCCTGGTCGAGTATAACAAAGTCCCCTGATCGAGTATAACAAAGTCCCCTGATCGAGTATAACAAAGTTCCCAGATCGAGTATAACAAAGTCCCCTTATCGAGTATAAAAAAGCCTAATGATCGAGTATAACAAACTCCCCTGATCGAGTATAACAAAATCCCCTGGACGAGTATAACAAAGTCTCCTGATTGAGTATAACAAAGCTCCCTGATCGAGTATAACAAATTCCCCTGATCGAGTATACCAAAGTCCCTTGATCAAGTATAACAAAACCCCCTGGTCGAGTATAACAATGTCCTCTGGTCGAGTATAAAAAAGTCCCATGATCGAATATAACAAAGGCTCCTTATCGAGCATAACAAAGGCTCCTGGTCGAGTACAACAAATTCCCCTGATCGAGTATAACAAAGTTCCCTGATCGAGTATTACAAAGCCACCTGATCGAGTATAACAAAGTCCCCTGGTCGAGTATAACAAAGTCCAATTATCGAGTATAACAAAGGCCCTGATCGATTATAATAAAGGCTTCTGGTCGAGTATAACAAAGTCCCCTGATCGAGTACTTCAAAGTCCCCTGATCGAGTATAACCGAAGTGCCTGATCGGGTAAAAACAAACCCCCAGTCTGCTGATAAGGTACTACCTTCTGCCAAGGTTCCAGGTCGGTATAACAAACTCTAATCGGAATTAATAACAAAGTCCCTGATCGGGTATAACAAAGTTCTGTTACGAGTATAACAAAGCCCTGATCAGGTATAACAAAGTCCCAGGTCGGGTATAACAAAGTCCCCTGATCGAGTGTAAACAAAGCCCTCTGATCCGGGGTATAACAAAGCCCCCTGATCAGTACTGGCCCCTGGTCGAGCATAAAAAAGTTCCTAATTAATTATAACGAGGTCCATTATATCGGTACAACAAGGCCCTGAACGAGTTTAAACAAAGGCCCTGGTCCCGAGCATAACAAAGTTCCCTGATCCAGGTATAACAAAGTTCCCTGATCGAGTATAACAAAGTCCCCTGATCGAGTAAAACAAACACCCCTGATCCAGTATAACAAAGTCCCTCATCGAGTATAACAAAGTTCCCTTGGTCGAGTATAACAAAGTGCCCTGATCCAGTATAACAAAGGCCCCTAATGGAGTATAACAAAGTCCCCTGATCGAGTGTAACGAAGTCTCCTGATCGAGTATAACAAAGTTCCTTGATCGAGTATAACAAAGCCCCCTGATCGAGTATAACAAAGTCCCCTGGTCGAGTATAACAAAGTTTTTTGATCGAGTATAACAAAGCGCTCTGATAGAGTATAACAAAGCCCCCTAATCGAGTATAAAAAAGCCCCTTGGTCGAGTATAACAAAGTCCCCTGGTCGAGTATAACGAAGTCCCATTATCGAGTAAAACAAAGGCCCCTCATCGAGTATAAAAAAGGCCACTGATCGAGTATAACAAACACCCCTGATCGAGTATAACAAAGTCCCCTGATCGAGTATAACAAAGTCCCCTGATTGAGTATAACAAAGTCCCCTGATCGAGTATAACAAAGTCCGCTAATTGAGTATAAGAAAGCCTCCTCGTCGAGTATAACAAAGTCCCCTGCTCGAGTATAACAAAGCCCTCTGATCGAGTATAACAAAGTCCCCTGATTGAGTATAACAATGTCTCATTATCGAGTATAACAAAGGCCCCTGATCGAGTGTAACAAAGGCCCCTGATCAAGTATAACAAAGTCCCCTGGTCGAGTATAACAAAGTCCCCTGATCGAGTAAAACAAAAACCCCTGATCGAGTATTACAAAGTCCCCTGATCGAGTAAAACAAAGTCCCCTGATCGAGTATAACAATCCCGCCTGATCGAGTATAACAAAGTCTACTGATCGAGTATAACTAAGTCCCCTGATCGAAAATAACAAAGTCTCCGGATCGAGTATAAGAAAAGCCCCTGATTGAATATAACAAAGTACCGAGTCGAGTATATACAAAGTCCCCTAATCGAGTATAACAAAGCCCCCTCATCGAGTAAAACAAAGTCCCCTGATCAAGTATAACAAAGTCCCCTGATCGAGTATAACAAAGCCCCCTGACCGAGTAAGACAAAGGCCCCAGGTCGAGTATAGCAAAGTCCCCTGATCGAGTGTAACAAAGTCCCCTGATCGAGTATAACAAATTTCCCTGATCGAGTATAACAAAGTCCCTTAATCAAGTATAACAAAGCCCCCTCATCGAGTAAAACAAAGTCCCCTGATCAAGTATAACAAGGTCCCCTGATCGCGTAGTAACAAAGTCTGCTGATCGAGTACAACAAAGGCCCCAGGTCGAGTATAGCAAAGTCCCCTGATCGAGTGTAACAAAGTCCCCTGATCGAGTATAACAAATTTCCCTGATCGAGTATAACAAAGCCCCCTGATCGAGTATAACAAAGTCCCCTGGTCGGGTATAACAAAGTCCCCTGATGGAGAATAACAAAGCCCTCTGATCGAGTATAACAAAGTCCCCTGGTCGAGTATAACAAAGTCCCCTCATCGAGTTTACAAAGTCCCCTGGTCGAATAACAAATTCTGATCGAGTCTGATTGAGATATAACAAAGTTCCCCTGATCGAGTATAACAAAGCCCTCTGATCGAGTATAACAAAGTCCCCTGATCGAGTATAAGAAAGCGCTCTGATCGAGTATAACAAAGTCCCCTGATCGAATATAACAAATTTCCCTGGTCGAGTATAACAAAGTCCCCTGATCGAGTAAAACAAAGTCCCCTGGTCGAGTATAACAAAGTCCCATCATCGAGTAAAACAAAGGTCCCTCATCGAGTATAACAAAGGCCACTGGTCGAGTATAACAAAGTCCCTAGTGTCGAGTATAACAAAGTCCCCTGATCGAGTATAACAAAGTCGCCTGATCGAGTATAATAAACACCCCTGATCCAGTATAACAAAGTCCCCTGATTGAATATATAAAAGTCCCCTGATCGAGTATAACAAAGCCTTCTGATCGAGTATAACAAAGTGCCCTGATCGAGTATAACAAAGTCCCCTGGTCGAGTTTAACAAAGTCCCCTGATCAAGTATAACAAAGCCCTCTGATCGAGTATAACAAAGTCCCCTGATCGAGTATAAGAAAGCCCTCTGATCGAGTATAACAAAGTCCCCTGATCGAGTATAACAAATTTCCCTGGTCGAGTATAACAAAGTCCCCTGATCGAGTAAAACAAAGTCCCCTGGTCGAGTATAACAAAGTCCCATCATCGAGTAAAACAAAGGTCCCTCATCGAGTATAACAAAGGCCACTGGTCGAGTATAACAAAGTCCCTAGTGTCGAGTATAACAAAGTCCCCTGATCGAGTATAACAAAGTCGCCTGATGGAGTATAATAAACACCCCTGATCGAGTATAACAAAGTCCCCTGATTGAATATAAAAAAGTCCCCTTATCGAGTATAACAAAGCCTTCTGATCGAGTATAACAAAGTGCCCTGATCGAGTATAACAAAGTCCCCTGGTCGAGTTTAACAAAGTCCCCTGATCAAGTAAAAATAACCACCTTGATCCAGAAAGTATAACAAAGTCCCCTGACTGAGTATAACAAAGTGCCCTGATCGTGTATAACAAAGTGCCCTCATCCATTATAACAAAGGCCCCTAATGGAGTATAACAAAGGCCCCTGGTCGAGTATAACAACGTCCCCTGATCGAGTATAACAAAGTCCCATGAACGAGTTTAACAAAGTCCTCTGATCGAGTAAAACAAACACCCCTGATCGAGTATAACAAAGTCCCCTAATCGAGTATAACAAAGTGCCCTGATCAAGTATAACAAAGTCCCCTGAACCAGTATTACAAAGGCCACTCATGGAGTATAACAAAGGCCCCTGATCGAGTATAACAAATGCCCCTAATCGAGTATAACAATGTTCCCTGATCGAGAATAACAAAGTCCCCTCATCGAGCATAACAAAGCCCTCTGATTGAGTATAACAAAGCCCCCTGATCGAGTATAACAAAGTGCCCTGGTCGAGTATAACAAATTCCCCTGATCGAGTATAACAAAGTCCCCTGGTCGAGTATAACAAAGCCCTCTGATTGAGTATAACAAAGGAGACTGATCGAGTATAAATGCCCCTAATCTAGTATAACAAAGTCCCCTGATCGAGTATAACAAAGTCCCCTGGTCGAGTATAACAAATTCCCCTGATCGAGTAGAACAAATTCCTCTGATCGAGTATAACAAAGTTCCCTGATCGAGTATAACAAAGTCCCCTTATTGAGTATAACAAAGTCCCCTGGTAGAGTATAACAAATACCCCTGATCGAGTATAACAAATTCCACCTGATCGAGTATAAATTAGATCCCTGATCGCGTATAACAAAGTGGTCTGATCGAGTATAACGAAGTCTCCTGATCGAGTATAACAAAGTTCCCTGATCGAGTATAACAAAGCCCCCTGATCGAGTATAACAAAGTCCCCTGGTCGAGTATAACAAAGTCCTTTGATCGAGTAAAGCAAAGCCCTCTGATAGAATATAACAAAGCCCCCTGATCGAGTATAAAAAAAGACGGTCGAGTAAAACAAAGTCCCCTGGTCGAGTATAACAAAGTCCCCTGAACGAGCATAACAAACACCCCTGATCGAGTATAACAAAGTCCCCTGATCGAGTATAACAAAGTCCCCTGATTGAGTATAACAAAGTTCCCTGATCGAGTATAACAAAGTCCCCTAATTGAGTATAACAAAGTCTCCTCGTCGAGTATAACAAAGTCCCCTGATCGAGCATAACAAACACCCCTGATCGAGTATACCAAAGTCCCCTGATCGAGTATAAATTGAATTTAATTTGAGTATAACAAAGTCCCCTAATTGAGTATAACAAAGCCTCTCATCGAGTATAACAAAGTCCCCTGATCGAGTATAACAAAGCCCTCCGATCGAGTGTAACAAAGCACCTGATCGAGTATAAAAAAAGCACCTTGATCGAGTATAACAAAGTCCCCTGATCGAGTATACCAATGTCCCATTATCGAGTATAACAAAGTCCCCTGATCGAGTATAACAAAGCCCCCTGATCGAGTATAACAAAGTCCCCTGATCGAGTGTAACAAAGTCCCCTGATCGAGTAAGACAAAGGCCCCTGGTCGAAAATAATAAGGTCCCCTGATCGCGTATAACAAAGTCTGTTGATCGAGTACAACAAAGGCTCCAGGTCGAGTATAACAAAGTCCCATTATCGAGTGTAACAAAGTCCCCTGATCGAGTATAACAAAGTTCCCTGATCGAGTATAACAAAGAACCTTGATCGAGTATAACAAAGTCCCCTGGTCGGGTATAACAAAGTCCCCTGATCGAGTATAACAAACCCCTCTGATCGAGAATAACAAAGCCCTCTGATCGAGTATAACAAAGCCCCCTGATCGAGAATAAAAAAGTCCCCTGGTCGAGTATAACAAAGTCCCCTGATCGAATATAACAAAGTCCCGTGGTCGAGTATAACAAAGTCCCATTATCGAGTAAAACAAAGGCCCCTGGTCGAGTATAACAAAGTCCCCTGATCGAGTATAACAAAGCCCTCAGATCGAGTGTAAAAAAGCCCCCTAATCGAGTATAAAAATGTCCCCTGGTCGAGTATAACAAAGTCCCCTGATCGAGTATAACAAAGCCCTCTGATCGAGTAGAACAAAGCCCTCTGATCGAGTATAACAAAGGCCTCTGGTCGAGTATAACAAAGTTCCCTGATCGAGTATAACAAAGGCCCCTGGTCGAGTATAACAAAGTTCCTTGATCGAGTATAACAAAGCCCCCTGATCGAGTATAACAAAGTCCCCTGGTCGAGTATAACCAAGTTTTTTGATCGAGTATAACAAAGCCCTCTGATAGAGTATAACAAAGCCCCCTGATCGAGTATAAAAAAGCCCCCTGGTCGAGTATAACAAAGTCCTCAGGTCGAGTATAACAAAGTCCCCTGATCGAATATATCAAAGTCACGTGATCGAGAATAACAAAGTCCCCTTATCGAGTATAACAAAGTCCCCTGATCGAGTATAACAAATTCCCCTGATCGAGTATAACAAAGTCCCCTGATCGAGTATAACAAAGCCCTCTGATCGAGTATAACAAAGCCCCTCATCGAGTATAAAAAAGCCCTCTAGTCGAGTATAACAAAGTCCCATGATCGAGTATAACAAAGGCCTTATCGAGCATAATAATAATAAAGCCCCTGGTCGAGTATAACAAAGTCCCTGATCGAGTATAACAAAGTCCCCCTGATCGAAAATATAACTAAGTCCCTGATCGAGTATAACAAAACTTCTTTATTGAGTATAACAAAGGCCCCTAATCAAGTATAACAAAGTCCCTGATCGAGTATAACAAAGTCCCCTGGTCAGAGTATAACAAATTCCCCTGATCGCATAACAAAGTTCCTGATTGATATTATAAAGTCCCTTGATCGAGTATAACAAAAGTCCCTGGTCGAGTATAACAGTCCTTGATCGAGTATAACAAAGCCCTCTGATCGAGTATAACAAAGCCCCCTGATCGAGTATAAAAAGCCCCTTGTCGAGTATAACAAAGTCCCCTGGTCGAGTATAAGAAATTCCTATTATCGAGTATAATATAGGCCCCTGATCGAGTATAACAAAGGCCCCTAATCGAGTATAACAAAGTCCCCTGATCGAGTATAACAAAGGCCCCTGGTCGAGTATAACAAATTCCCCTGTTCGAATATAACAAAGTTCGCTGATCGAGTATAACAAAGCTTTCTGATCGAGTATAACAAAGTCCCCTAATTAAGTATAACAAAGCCTCCTCGTCGAGTATAACAAAGTCCCCTGATCGAGTATAACAATGTACCATTATCGAGAATAACAAAGGCACCTGATCGAGTATAACAAGGGCCCCTGATCGAGTATAACAAAGGCACCTGATCGAGTATAACAAAGGCCCCTGATCGAGTATAACAAAGTCCCCTGATCGAGTATTACAAATTCCCCTGATCGAGTATAACAAATTCCCCTGATCGAGTATAACAAAGTCCCCTGATCGAGTATTACAAAGCCCCCTCATCGAGTATAACTAAGTCCCCTGGCCGAGTATAACAAAGTCCCTGATCGAGTGAGGCAATAAAGCCTTCTGATCGAAGTAGGCAGAACAAAGTCCCCTGATCGAGTATAACAAATTCCCCTGATCGAGTATAACAAAGTCCCCTGATCGAGTATTACAAAGCCCCCTGGTCGAGTATAACAATGTCCCCTGTTCGAGTATTACAAAGTCCCATGATCGAATATAACAAAGGCTCCTTATCGAGCATAACAAAGGCCCCTTGTCGAGTATAACAAAGTCCCCTGATCGAGTATAACAAAGGCCTCTAATCGAGTATAACAAAGTCCCATGATCGAGTATAACAAATTCCCCTGATCGAGTATAAAAAAGTTCTCTGATCAAGTATTACAAAGCCACCTGATCGAGTATAACAAAGTCCCCTGGTCGAGTATAACAAAGTCCCCTGATCGAGAATAACAAAGCCTTCTGATCGAGTATAACAAAGCCCCCTGTTCGAGTATAAAAAAGCCCCCTGGTCGAGTATAACAAAGTCCCCTAGTCGAGTATAACAAAGTCCCATTATCAAGTATAACACAGGCCCCTAATCGAGTATAAGAGAGGCCCCTAATCGAGTATAACAAAGTCCGCTGATCGAGTATAACAAAGTCCCATGGTCGAGTATAACAAATTCCCCTGATGGAGTATAACAAATTCCCCTGATCGAGTATAACAAAGATCCCTAATCAAGTATAAGAAAGGCCCCTGATCGAGTATAACAAAGGCCCCTGGTCGAGTATAACAAAGTCCCCTGATCGAGTATAACAAAGTCCCCTGATCGAGTATAACAAAGTTCCCTGCTCGAGTATAACAAAACCCCCTGATCGAGTGTAACGAATTCCCCTGGCCGAGTATAACAAATTCCCCTGATCGAGTATAACAAAGCTCTGTGATCGAGTATTTCAAAGCCCCCTCATCGAGTATAAAAAAACCCCTGGTCAAGTATAACAAAGTCCCCTGTTCGAGTATAACAAAGTCCAATTATCGAGTATAACAAAGGCCGTGATCGAGTATAATAAAGGCTCCTCGTCGAGTATAACAAAGTCCCCTGATCGAGTACTTCAAAGTCCCCTGATCGAGTATAACAAAGTCCCCTGATCGAGTAAAACAAACATCCCAGATCGAGTATAACAAAGTACCCTGATCGAGTATAACTAAGTCCTCGATCGCATATATAACAAAGTCCCTCATCGAGTATAACAAAGTCTCTCATCGAGAATAACAAAGTCCCTCATCACATATAACAAAGCCCTCTATCGAGTATAAGAAAGGCCCGATTGAATATAACAAAGTCCCTTCTGAGTATATACAAAGTCCCCTGATCGAGTATAACAAAGCCCCCTCATCGAGTATAACAGTCCCCTGATCGAGTATATAACAAAGTCCCCTGATCGAGTATAACAAAGTCCCCTGATCGAGTAGAGGCAACAAAGTCTCCTGATCGAGTATATACAAAAGTCCCTGAAAGTATATAACAAAGTTCCCTGATCGAGTATTACAAAGCCCCCTCATCGAGTATAACTAAGTCCCCTGGCCGAGTATAACAAAGTCCCCTGATCGAGTATAACAAAGCCCTCTGATCGAGTAGAACAAAGCCCTTTGATCGAGTATAACAAAGGCTCCTGGTCGAGTATAACAAAGTTCCCTGATCGAGTATAAAAAAGCCCCCTAGTCGAGTATAACAATGTTCCATGGTCGAGTATAACAAAGTTCCATGATCGAATATAACAAAGGCGCCTTATCGAGCATAACAAAGGCCCCTGGTCGAGTATAACAAAGTCCCCTGATCGAGTATAACAAAGGCCTCTAATCGAGTATAACAAAGTCCAATGATCGAGTATAACAAATTCCCCTGATCGAGTATAACAAAGTTCCCTGATCGAGTATTACAAAGCCACCTGATCGAGTATAACAACGTCCCCTGGTCGAGTATAACAAAGTCCCCTGATCGAGAATAACAAAGCCTTCTCATCGAGTATAACAAAGCCCCCTGATCGAGTATAAAAAAGCCCCCTGGTCGAGAATATCAAAGTCCCCTAGTCGAGTACAACAAAGTCCCATTATCGAGTATAACACAGGCCCCTGATCGAGTATAACAAAGGCACCTAATCTAGTATAACAAAGTCCCCTGATCGAGTATAACAAAGTCCCCTGGTCGAGTATAACAAATTCCCCTGATGGAGTATAACAAATTCCCCTGATCGAGTATAACAAAGATCCCTCATCAAGTATAAGGAAGGCCCCTGATCAAGTATAACAAAGGCCCCTGGTCGAGTATAACAAAGTCCCCTGATCGAGTATAACAAAGTCCCCTGATTGAGTATAACAAAGTTCCCTGCTCGAGTATAACGAAACCCCCTGAGCGAGTGTAACGAATTCCCCTGGCCGAGTATAACAAAGTCCCCTGATCGAGTATAACAAAGCTCTGTGATCGAGTATTTCAAAGCCCCCTGATCGAGTATAAAAAAACCCTGGTCGAGTATAACAAAGTCCCCTGTTCGAGTATAACAAAGTCCAATTATCGAGTATAACAATGGCCGTGATCGAGTATAATAAAGGCTCCTGGTCGAGTATAACAAAGTCCCCTGATCGAGTACTTCAAAGTCCCATGATCGAGTATAACAAAGTCCCCTGATCGAGTAAAACAAACATCCCACATCGAGTATAACAAAGTCCCCTGATCGAGTATAACTAAGTCCCCTGATCGCATATAACAAAGTCCCCCTCATCGAGTATAACAAAGTCTACTCATCGAGAATAACAAAGTCCCCTCATCAAGCATAACAAAGCCCTCTCATCGAGTATAAGAAAGTCTCCTGATCGAGTATATACAAAGTCCCCTGATCGAGTATAACAAAGCCCCCTTATCGAGTATAACAAAGTCCCCTGATCGAGTATAACAAAGTCTCCTGATCGAGTATAACAAAGTCCCCTGATCGAGTATAA
>NW_024757516.1:2500-17439 GCF_018991925.1 Homarus americanus | reverse complement strand
TACCACTCACTCTTAACCCACGAGAGCCCTACCTCACATCTCCACCCCATGGTTTCCCCAACACCACACCACCCCACATGTGCCCTACCACATCACACCCCCACACTCTTCCACCCCCACGAGCCCCACCACACTCACCACGAGCCATACCACACTAACCCCCATGTGCCCTACCACATCTCACCCCATGAGCCCTACCATTCCCCACGAGCTCCCCACCACATCACCACCCCACGAGCTCCCCACACGGACCACCCCCATGCCCCACCACCCACCCCACGACTCCCCACCACACTCTCACCCCACGAGCTCCCACCACACTCCACCCCCACATGAGAGCCCCCACACATCTCACACCCCAATGAGCCCCACCACACTCACCCCACGAGCCCCACCACTTCACCACCCCCACACGAGCCCTACCACACTCACCCCACGAGCCACCACCACCCACCCATGTGCCCCAACAACCAACCCCACCACACCTCACACTCAACCCCACGAGGCACACACCCCACCACACCTCACCCACGAGCCCACACTCACCCCATTTTGTGTTACCTAGCCCCAAATAATACAGTTTTTGTGTTCCTAGCCCCAATTAATACAGTTTTTGTATTATCTAGCCCCAAATAATACAGTTTTTTGTGTTACCTATTTAAATAATACAGTTTTTGTGTGCGCCTAGCCCCAAATAATACAGTTTTTTGTGTTACCTATTTAAATAATACAGTTTTTGTGTTACTATAGCCCCAAATAATACAGTTTGCTTTGTGTTCCTAGCCCCAATTAATACAGTTTTTTTGTATTATCTATTCAGCAGTTTTTTGTGTTGCCTGGCCCACAGCACCGAAGTCCGAACGTACTAACTCCTCGGGCAGGCCAGGTCATGTTGGCCCGCCACCAGCCTCCTGGACCACTCCTCCCCGAATATCCGACAGGATTTACCACCAACCAGAAGTTACTATTTCATTTGAGAAGAGATGGAACCAGTGTTAAACAGGAACAGTAATTTGAGCAAGTGTAACAAGTCAGTGGTACAACTCAACAGTAACAGTCATACCCAGGATTGGCACTTCACAGTGAGGTCCCAGGTACCTAGTGATAACCGGCTGACCCAACAACCAGCGATAATGTTAATCCGTCTACGATAGGAGAAGCCTGGGACCAAACCTCCTCATAGAACCCACCGTCTGTGAGAACTACTTCTGCGTGGGGCCCTCATAACACCATCTGTGAGGGAAATTACTACACCATGATGACTCATGTACCATCCAATTCCTACACCAAATGAGGCCCTCATAACCCTCGCATCTGTGAGGAATTACTGCACGTGAGGCCCCTCATGGCTTTACCATCTGTGAGATTACTACACCATATAACTGTCTGTGAGGGAATTACTACACCCACGTGGGCCCTCCTTAACACATCTGTGGGGAATTACCACCACGTAAGGCTGCCTCATAGCACATGTGGGGAACTACTACACCACGTGAGGCCTCTAACACTATCACAGGAGGTGCTACACTACGTGTCTGCTCTGTTCAGCTTACCCTCGGCCTCTACATGATCTACATGACCTCACATAGCCATGTTCCTCTCCTAATGAAACATTAAACCACCAATGTATGTAATAAGTCATTTGTATCCAATGCTCTGCGCTTCGGGCTTTAGAGAACTTTTTCAATAAACCGTTAATTATTAGCATATTGTATTATTAGGACACTGTTTTATCCCACTGTCCTACTATTGCGTGTTGCAGCTGTTACAATGACTTACTCTTGGTTTGCGCCCCCCCCCCCCTCCACACACACCTTGTTTTGCTTTTTGTTTTTCTTATTCTTGCTCTTTTTTGCGTCATCATTCTCTTTATTGTTTGTTAAGCTGGTGGCCTTCTGTTGTTTTCTGGCAGTCGATTTGGCCAAGTCTGCTTATACATTGATATTGTTGTTGTTGTTAATTAAGTTCCATATGGTCAACATCAATATTGTTGTTGTTGTTATTGTTGTTGTTGGCGGTTGATATGGTCAATTAACAAGGTGATAAAACCGTGACAACACCTGTCTATATTTAGAACAGTCAGAATATCTCACAACAGCAGCGAAACAGACTTTTATACCCACCTACTGTTAAACTTTGGTGAGGGAGGAAGTTAGTGAACAGAATAACAGAGGGAATATCTTGACCAACTGTGTTGTGTGTGTGTGTGTGTGTGTCACTATCTCCCACCCCACCTGACCCTCCCCGTTTACCTTATTCCTAACTCCCTGCTTCTCTTCTATTCCTCTTCCTTTATTTCTTTCTCCACCTCCATCTCCATCTTTTATTTTCATTTTCCATCTTTTTTTGTTCTTCATTTATATCTGATTATCCCCTCCTTCTTCTCCTTCTCCTCCTCCTCTTCATTCCATTCCCCGTCACCCTCCTCTCCATCTCTCGTCTTCCTCCTCCTCCTCCTCCTCCTCCTCCTCCTCCTCCTCCTCATCTACCTCTTCCCATTCCATCACCCTCCTCTCTATCTCGTCTTCCTCCACTCTCCTCCATCTCCCTCTTCCCCATTGTCACCCTCCTCTTTATCTCGTCATCCTCCTCCTCCTCCTCCTCCTCCTCCATCCTACTTCCCCTCCATCCACCCTCCTCTCTCTCTCGTCTTCCTCCTCCTCCTCCTCCTCTCCTCTCCTCCCCTCATCTACCTCTTCCCATTCCATCCACCCCTATCTGTCTTCCTCCTCCTCCTCTTCCTCCTCCTTCCTCCCTACCCCCTCATCTACCTCTTCTCCCATTCCATCTTCCCTCCTCCCTATCCTCATCTTCCTCCTCCTCCTCCTCCTCCTCTCCTCCTTCCTCTTTTCTCCCATTCCATCTCTCTCTATCTCATCTTCCTCCTCCTCCTCCTCCTCCTCCTCCTCCTCCCCTCCTCCTCATCTACCTCTTCCCCATTCCGTCACCTCCTCTCCATCTCTCGTCTTCCTCCTCCTCCTCATCTCCTCTTCCCCATTCCGTCACCACCTCTCTTTATCTCGTCTTCCTCCCTCCTCCTCCTCCTCCTCCTCATCTACCTCTTCCCCCATTCCATCCCTCCTCTCTCCTCCTCATCCTTTCCTCCTCCTCCTCTTCCTCCTCCTTCTCCTCCCCTCCCCTCATCTACCTCTTCCCCCATTCCATCACCCTCCTCTATCTCGTCTTCCTCCCTCTCCTCCTCCTCCTTCTTCTCCTTCTCCCTCATCTACCTCTTCCCCATTCCGTCACCCTCTCTCTATCTTCCGTCTTCCTCCTCCTCCCCTCCTCCCTCTCCTCATCTACCTCCCCCCCATTCAATACCCCTCTCTATCTCAATCTCCTCTCCTCCTCTTCCTCCTTCTTCTCCTTCTCCTCATCTCTTCCCATTCCATCTCCCTCCTCTCTATCTCATCTTCCTCCTCCTCCTCCTCCTCCCTCCTCCTCCTCCTCCTCCTCCTCTACTCTCCCTCTACCTCTTCCCCCATTCCATCTTCTCCTCCTCTTTATCTCATCCTTCCTCCTCCTCCTCCTCCTCCTCCTCATCTACCTCTTCCCCATTCCGTCACCCTCCTCTATCTCGTCTTCCTCTCCTCCCTCACACCTCCTCCCCTTCCTCCTCCTCTCTCCTCTTCCCCCATTCCATCACCCCTCCTCTCTATCTCGTCTTCCTCCCCTCCTCCTCCTCCCTCCCTCCTCCTCCTCCCCTCCTCCTCCCTCCCCTCTCTCCTCCTCCTCACCTTACCCTCTTCTCCCATTCCATCCACCTCCTCTTTATCTCGTCTTCCCTCCTCCTCCCTCCTCCTCCTCCCTCCTCATCTCCCTCTCCCCATTCATCACCTCCTCTCACTCTCTTCTCCTCCCTCATCTACCCTCTTCCCCATTCATCACCCCTCTCTCTATCTCGTCTTCCTCCTCCTCCTCCTCCTCCCCTCCTCCTCCCCTCCTCCTCCCCTCCTCATCCACCTCACACCTATTCCGTCCACCCCCTCTTTATCTCATCTTCCCTCCTCCTCCCTCCCTCCTCCTCCTCTCATCTCCCCTCCCATTCCATCACCCTCCTCTCCTATCTCGCTTCCTCCACCTTCTCCTCCTCCTCCATCTACCTCTTCCCCCATTCCGTCACCCCTCCCTCTCCTATCTCATCTTCCTCCTCCTCCTCCTCCTCCTCCTCCCTCCTCCCCTCCTCCTCCTCCTCCTCTCCTCCTCATCACCTCTTCCCCATTCCCCTCACCCTCCCACCTCATCTTCTCCTCCTCTCCTGCCTCCTCCTCCCTCCTCCACACTACCTCTTCTCCATCCACCCCCCTCTCACCCTCATCTTCCTCCTCTCCTCCTCTCCTCTCCTCCTCACTCCTCTTCCCCATTCCACTCACCTCCCTCTTTATCTCCGTCTTCCTCCTCCTCCTCCCTCCTCCTCCCCTCATCTACCTCTTCCCCATTCCATCACCCTCCTCTCTCTCATCTTCCTCCTCCTCCTCTCCTCTACCTCCCTTCTCTCTTCCCATTCTCACCCCCCTCCATCTCTCACGTCTTCCTCCTCCTCCTCTTCCTCCTCCTCCTCCCTCTTCATCTTCTCTTCCCCATCATCCTCCTCCTCTCTCGTCTTCCTCCTCCTCCTCTCCTCTTCATCCTACCTCTTCCCCCATTCCGTCACCCTCCTCTCTATCTCGTCTTCCTCCTCCACCTCCTCCTCCTCCTCCTCCTCTTCCCATTCCATCACCTCCTCTATCGTCTTCCTCCTCCTCCTCCTCACCTACCTCCCTCTTCCCCATTCAGTCACCTCTCCTATCTCGTCTTCCTCCTCCTCCCTCCTCCTCTTCATCTACCCACCTCTTCCCCATTCCATCACCCTCCTCTCTATCTCTCGTCTTCCTCCTCCTCCTCCTCCTCCTCCTCCTCATCTACCTCTTCCCATTCCATCACCCTCCCTCTCCTTAAATCTTCCCCCTCCTCCTCTCCTCCTCCTCCTCCTCATCACCTCTCTTCATCTTCCATCACCTCCTCTCTATCTCGTCTTCCCTCCTCCTCCTCCTCCTCTTCATCTCCCTCTTCCCCATTCAATCACCCTCCTCTCTATCTCATCTTCCTCCCTCCCCTCCTCCCTCTTCATCTACCTCTTCCCCCGTCACCCTCCCTCTCTATCTCGTCTTCCTCCTCCTCCTCCTCCTCCTCCCTCCTCCCATCTACCTCTTCCCATTCCGTCACCCTCCTCTCTATCTCGTCTTCCTCCTCCTCCTCCTCCTCTTCATCTCCCTCTTCCCCATTCCGTCACCCTCCTCTCTATCTCGTCTTCCTCCTCCTCCTCCTCCTCCTCCTCCTCCTCATCTACCTCTTCCCATTCCGTCCACCCTCCTCTCTATCTCGTCTTCCTCCTCCTCCTCCTCCCTCTTCATCTCCCTCTTCCCCATTCCGTCACCCTCCTCTCTATCTCGTCTTCCCTCCTCACCTCCTCCTTCTATCTATTCTTCTATCCATCTACCTCACCTTCTCCATCTATCATTTCACCTCTCCTCCTCTTTCTATTCTTCTATCCATCTACCTCACCTTCTCCTTCCTATCTGTTCTTCTATCCATCTACCTCCACCTTCTCCTTCTATCTGTTCTTCTATCCATCTACCTCACCTTCCTCCTTCTATCTGTTCTTCTATCCATCTACCTACACCTTCTTCTTCTATCCATCTACTCCACCTTCTCCTTCTATCCATCTACCTCACCTCCTCCTTCTATCTATTCTTCTATCCATCTACCTCACCTTCTTCTATCCATCTACCTCACCTTCTTCTATCTGTTCTTCTATCCATCTACCTCACCTTCTCCTTCTATCTGTTCTTCTATCCATCTACCTCACCTTCTCCTTCCATCTGTTCTTCTATCCATCTACCTCATTTCCACCTTACATATAACCCCCCCCCTCTACACCACTATCCGTCACCGTCCCCAGGCTTGTCCCCGTCATCGTCCGTCTATACCCGTCCCGTCCAGGTCCGTCCGTCCGTCCGTCCCGTGTCTATCCGTCCGTCCGTCCGTCCGGGAAGCAGGGTGAACAGGTAAACAGAATAAATAACTTCTTTTTTAGCGTCTAGTGTTTTATCACATTAGATCTAGAGACACAGTTTATTGGTAGTAATTACCGTCTTCTGCCCTGAGTTATGGAGCGTCTGAGGTTTTGAATCAGGAGAAGTGGAAATGGGCGTGAGAGGTGGGCGAGGAGAGTGTAATTAAGTGGAGAATGTAATGGGCTGGAATGGGAATGGAGGTTAAGAGTTAGGATTAAAATGAATATCTGGTTAGGTTAGGTTACGTTACGCTACGTTGGGGTACGTTACGATAGGTTAGGGTTAGGTAAGTTTGGATTAGGTTAGGATTGGGTTAGGTTAGGTTAGGTTGGGTTAGGTTAGGTAGGTTAGGTAAGGTTAGGTTAGGTTAGAATAAAACATTTAGAAACACTGACATATTCCTCTGGAGTCATAAGGCTGTAATGACGTCAGATATCTCTATCAGCAAATCTCTATTTATTTTATAGATAAGACTCCCTCAGGCAGATGTCGTCACCCAGGTCAGGTCATGTTGGGGCAGGAAAGGAGCAATGTATTAGAGTAGGAAGCTTTACATGGTGAGAAACTTGATCTATAACGAGGAAAAACTTATAACTGGCAGAAGACGGGAGACATTCACAGCCCTCCATCCACCAGGTGTGTGTGTGGCATGTGTGTGTGTGTGTGTGTGCTGTGTGTGTGTGTGTGTGTGTGTGTGTGTGTGTGGGTAGGTCTGTGTGTGTGTGTGTGTGTGTGGAGGTGAAAAATATGAGAGGGGGGTGCATATTACATGTGCGTGTAGGGAAGCATACAGTCACACACACACACTGCGGCGGTGGTAGATATAAGGCCTTATATAACAGCATTTATCATCAAGGCCACCCATTTCCTCTCAGTCACTGGGCGGTGGGCGAGGCAGACAGACTCTCATCCTGACGCAAGCACGCCAGCGACAACCACGCTACTGCAACCACACCTCGCAAGAATCACGTGACAGAAACACTTTTACGAGCACCCGACAACAAGCGGGGTAACAATGAACGCCCGAGAAACATGTCATGAACTCATACCATATGAAGTGAAACTAACAGATGTATCCCAAAGGCACTATTAACCCTCCTCCCCTACACACATACAGTACAGGTACAACATATGTAACACTTCTTTTCTGACTATGGAGTAATATAATAATAATAATAATAATACAATAACAACATAATAATAATAATAATAATAACAAATAATAATAATAATAATAATAATAATAATAATAATAATAATAATAATAATAATATAATAATACTAATAATACTAATACAATAACAATACTACTACCACTACTACTACTACTACCACTACTACTAATAATAATAATAATAATAAATAATGTGTGATAATAATGTATGTGTGATAATAATAATAAAAATACTAATAATACTAATAATAACAATACTACTACCACTACTACTACTACTACTACTACTACTACATAATAATAATAATAATAATATTATAAGTAATGTAACAATGTGTGTGCAATAACGAAATAAGCCAAGCAGTAATAATGTGTGTGTGTGTGTGTGTGTGCATGTGTGTGTGTGTGTGTGTGTGTGTGTGTGTGTGTGTGTGTGTGTGTGTACTAATTTAGCAATAACAATGCTACTGCCACTGCACCTTCTGCTACTGCTACTGCTGCTACTGCTGCTAATAATGTGTAAAATATTATGTGTGTGTGTGTGTAATGTGTGTGTGTGTGTGTGTGTGTGTGTAATATGTGTGTGTGTGTGTGTGTATGTGTGCTAATGGTATTAATAATGACAATAATGATAGTAATAATGATAATATTACTAATAATAATGACAGTGACAGTAATAATAATAATAATAATGCCAGTAATGTATTAATAGTAACAGTAGTAATGTAAATAATATTACACGTAATAATAGTAAATAACAATAATAATAATAATAATATTAATAATAGTAATGTTAATGTGTAAAATGTGTGAAAATAATGTGTATGTGTGTGTGTGTGTGTGTGTGTGTGTAAAAGTAAAAGCAAGTGCTAGCGTGTGTGTGAAATGCTACTGCTGCTACTACTGCACTGCTGCTGCCTGTGTGTGTGTGTGTGTGTGTGTGTTGAAATAATGTGTGAATAATAATAACAATAATAATAATAATAATAATAATAATAAATAATATAATAATAATACTACTACTAATAGTAATAATAAATATAATAATAATAATAATAACAATAATATTACTAATAATAATAATAACAATAATAATAATAATAATATAATAATAATAATAATAATAATAATAATAATAATAATAATAATAATAATAATAAGAAGAAGAAGAAGAAGAAGAAGAAGAAGAAGAAGAAGAAGAATTACAATCACGATAAATAAATTAATTAATAAGAAAATGAATAATAGTACAGCTGGAAACATCACGAAATAACAGACCGAAAATATAATGAGTTCATAAGTACCCCAATTTATTCACCCCCCCCACCATCCCCTCCCCAACTTACCACTAACGAGAAAAACTTATCCTATCTCCAACTACCCAGAAAACCCATACAGCATTAACTAGCCAGGGAGACAGGCGTAGTGTATATCTCCCTCATCTGTGTGTGTTGCCAACGTGACTCAAGGTCTGTGTGTAAGGGCAGGGTGAGGGCATGGGAGGAAATATAGGAGAAAGGAGGGAATGTAGAGGGCATAGGAAGGAGGGAGGTTACACATCACTACTGGACAACCATAAAACGACAGTTCTCGTATAGTACTATAAAGCAACAAGTAAGTAAAAAGATGACATAAAAAATGGTGTGAATTAATGAATATAGTATCCAAAAAGGTAAACAAATAACCCGAACATAAACAGATTATTACAAAATAAACCAAAAAAAAAAACTAGTGAAACAAATAATTAGCCAATAAAAATTCAATTAACAGAATGGTGGAAAAGAGAAACCATCTGCCACGACACTGTACTGTAATCCTCATCTCATCAACCATCACACAAACGAACTATACGAGGATTGTGTTACTAGTGACCAACAATGTTAAATGCCACGAATGGACAAATAAAAATAACAATATTAATTCATTTTACTCATCATCACTCAGCAAAAACAGATAACCTCTTAACCAAAATGATAACACCAGCTGATCACTTCAACCACAACCACGTCCAGTCAGTATAACTCGTCAGCATAACTCAATCAGTATAACTCAGTCAGTATAACTCACAGTCAGTATAACTCACAGTCAGCATAACTTCTAGTCAGAATTAACTCAAGACAGTATTACCTCACAGGCAGAATAACTCACAGTCAATTTACCCTCACAGTCAGAATAACTCACAGTCAGATTACCCTGCAGGCATCATAGTCACAGCTCACAATCTCAATCAGATTAATTCACAATCAGATTACCTCACAGACACTCATTTCTCTCCCAGAAGCGCTATTGATTAAGTACACAACACCTGCTGAGGGCTCAACCTGCTCCAGAACCCCAGAGACTCAACCTTCCAAGGCTGCAAGGGCTTCAACCTGCTCCAAAGACTCATGGGGCTTAATCTGCTCAAGACCTCTGAGACTCCAACCTGCTCCAAGACTCTGGCTCCTTCTCCAGGCTCGGGGCCCCTGCTCCCAAGATTCACCAGAGGCTCCCAATCTGCTCTAGACTCTCTGAGGCTCAACCTGTTTCAAGACCTCTGAGGGGCTTAGCCTGCTTCAAGGCCTCTGGGGGCTCCAGCCTCTTCAAGACCCTCTGGGGCTTCCAGCCTTAGCCCAAGACTCTCCTGGCTCCAACCTGTTTCAAGACTCTCTGAGGCTCCAACCTGCTTCAGGGCTCTCTGAAGCTTCCCAGCCTGCTTCAAGACCCTCTGGGAGGCCAGCCTGCTCAAGACCCTCCTGAGGCTCCAGCCACCACTTCAAGACTCTCTGGGGCTCCAGCCTGCTCCAAGACCCTCTGAGGCTCCCAGCACAGCTTCCAAGACTCTCTGAGGGCTCCAACCTCCTTCAAGACTCTCCTGAGGCTCAAGCCTGCTCCAAGACCTCTGAGGCTCCAGCCTCTTCAAGATCCTCTGAAGCTCCAACCTGCTTCAAGACTCTCTGAGGCTCAACCTGCTTCAAGACTCTGAGGCTCAACCCTTGCACTCCAAGACCCTTCCCAGAGGCTCCAGCACTGCTTCAAGACTCCTGAGGCTCCAAGCTGATTCAAGACTCTCTGAGGCTCCCAACCTGCTCCAAGACCCTCTGGGGCTCCAACCTATTTCAAGACCCTCTGAGGCTCCAGCCTGCGCCAGACCCTCTGAGGCTCCAACCTGCTTCAAGACTCCTCTCTGAGGCTCCAACCCATTTCAAGACCTCTGAGGCTCCAACCTGCTCCAAGACCCCTGAGGCTCCAACCTGCTTCAAGACTCTGAGGCTCCAACCTGCTCCAAGACCCTCTGAGGCTCCAACCTGCTTCAAGACTCTGAAGCTCCAACCTGCTTCAAGACTCTCTGAGGTCTAACCTGCTCCAAGACCCTCTGAGGCTCCAACCCATTTCAAGATCCCTTGAAGCCCAACCTGCTTCAAGACCCTCTGAGGCTCCAACCTGCTCCAAGACCCTCTGAGGCTCCAACCTGCTTCAAGACTCCTCTGAGGCTCCAACCTGCTCCAAGACCCTCTGAGGCTCCAACCTATTTCAAGACCCTCTGAAGCTCCAACCTGCTTCAAGAAGACCTCTGAGGCTCCAACCTGCTTCAAGACCTCTGAGGCTCCAACCTATTTCAAGATCCTCTGAAGCTCCAACCTGCTTCAAGACCCTGAGGTCTAAACCGTCCAAGACCCTCTGAGGCTCCAACCTATTTCAAGATCCTCTGAAGCTCCAACTGCTTCAAGACCCCTCTGAGGTCCAACCTGCTCCAAGACCCTTGAGGCTCAATCTGTCAGGAACCACTCTGGGGCTCAATCTGCTCCGGGAGCCTCTGGGGCTCAATCTGCTCAAGACCTCTGAGAGGCTCCAACCTGCTCCATAAGACCCTCTGAAGGGCTCCAATCTGTCCAGGGCCTCTGGGAGGCAACCTGCTTCAAGACCACTCTAGAGCTCCAACCTGCTCCAAAGACTCTCTGGGGCTCAACCTTAGCTAAGACTCTCGAGCTCAGCCACCTGCTCAGACTCTCCTGAGCTCAGCCTGCTCAAGACTCTCTGAGGCTCCAACCTGCTTCAAGACCCTCTGAGGCTCAACCTGCTCCCAAGACTCTGCAGGGGCTCAGCCTTAGCTAAAGACTCTCTGAGCTCCAGCCTCCCGAGACTCTCTGGGGGCTCCAGCCTGGCTGCCACTGCAGAAACCAGCCCTGCTTCAAGACCCTCAGGCTCCAGCCTGCTTCAGGAGCCACTCTGCCGAGGGCTCAACCTGCTCCCAAGACTCTCTGAGGCTCAGCCTGCTTCAAGACCCTCTGAGGCTCCAACCTGCTTCAAGACCCTCTGAGGCTCCAACTGCTCCAAGACCCTCTGAGGCTCAACCTGCTCCAAGGAGACCCTCCTGAGGTCAACCTGCTCCAAGACTCTACCGGGGCCCCAAGCCTGCTTCAAGACCCTCCTGAGGCTCCAGCCTGCTTCAAGACCCTCTGAGAAACCAGCCTGCTCCAAGACCACTCCTAGGGGGCTCCAACCTGCTCCAAGACCTCTGGGGCTCCAACCTATCCCAAGACTCTCTGAGGCTCAACCTGCCTCCTGTTCAAGACCCTCTGAGGCTCCAACCTGCTCCAAGACCCTCTGAGGCTCTAACCTGCTTCAAGACCCTCTGAGGTTTAACCTGCACCACATCTCTCGAGGCTCCAACCTGCACTATGAGACCAACAAACACTGACACACTCAACCACTAATCCAAGACACTTTAACCTGTCTATCAGTCAATAATGGAGCAGCCATCTTAGCAAAAAATCAGGAACCACTTTAATAATCAACAATCTCAAACAATCACACCATTCATCCAATCAAGGACGACTTAACAATCAACAACCTCTGTTAACAATCAATCAAAAGACACAACTCACAAACAAACAAACAAACTAATTATCTAACTAACTCTCTCTCTCTCTCTCTCTGCCTTCTTTTTCTCTAAGGACAGACAGACACCGATCACGGTTAGTTTCACTGACATCATCCGACACACTGCGTAATCTGGAGTTAGTTGCTGGAGGAGGAGGAGGAGGAGAAGGGTGAACGAGGGGGGGTGGAGGAGAAGAAGGTGAACGGGAGGAGATGGAGGACGGTGGAGGAAGAAAATGAGGAGGAGGTGGAGGGAAGAGGAGGAGGAGGAGGGTGAAGAGGAGAAGGAAGGAGGAGATGTAGTAAGTAATGTGAGCAATGGCGGTGACCGTAGTACTTGGTGGTAATCAGGAGGTAGTACTTGGTGGTAATCAGGAGGTAGTACTGTGGTAATCAGAGGTAGTACATGGTGGTAATCAGGAGGTAGTACTTAGTGGTAATCAAGAGGTAGTACTTGGTGGCAATCAGGAGGTAGTACTTGGTGGTAATCAGGAGGTAGTATTTGGTGGTAATCAGAGGTAGTACTTGGTGGCAATCAGGAGGTAGTACTTGGTGGTAACTCAGGAGGAGGTACTTTGGTGGCAATCAGGAGGTAGTACTTGTGGTAATCAGGAGGTAGTACTTGGTGGTAATCAGGAGGTAGTACTTGGTGGTAATCAGGAGTGTACTTGGTGGTAATCAGGAGGTAGTACTTGGTAATCAGGAGGTAGTACTTGGTGGTAATCAGGAGGTAGTACTGTGGTAATCAGGAGGTAGTACTTGAGGCAATCAGGAGGTAGTACTTGTGGTAATCAGGAGGTAGTGTACTTGTGGTAATCAGGAGGTACTTGGTGGTAATCAGGAGGTAGTACTTGTGGTAATCAAGAGGTAGTACTTGGTGGTAATCAGGAGGTAGTACTTGTGGTAATCAGGAGGTAGTACTTGGTGGTAATCAGGAGGTAGTACATGGTGGTAATCAGGAGGTACTTGGTGGTAATCAGGAGGAACTTGGTGGTAATCAGGAGGTAGTACATGGTGGTAATCAGGAGGTACTGGTGGCAATCAGGAGGAACTTGGTGATAATCAGGAGGTAGTACTTGGTGGTAATCAGGAGGTAGTACTTGGTAATCAGGAGGTAGTACTTGTGGCAATCAGGAGGTAGTACTTGGTGGTAATCAGGAGGTAGTACTTGGTAATCAGGAGGTACTTCTTGGTGGTAATCAGGAGGTAGTACTTTGGTGGTAATCAAGAGGTAGTACTTGGTGGTAATCAGGAGGTAGTAGTGGTAATCAGGAGGTAGTACTTGGTGGTAATCAGGAGGTAGTACATGGTGGTAATCAGGAGGTACTTGGTGGTAATCAGGAGGAACTTGGTGGTAATCAGGAGGTAGTACATGGTGGTAATCAGGAGGTACTTGGTGGTAATCAGGAGGAACTTGGTGGTAATCAGGAGGTACTTGGTGGCAATCAGGAGGAACTTGGTGATAATCAGGAGGTAGTACTTGGTGGTAATCAGGAGGTAGTACTTGGTGGTAATCAGGAGGTAGTACTTGGTGGTAATCACCTTCATGCTCTGAGGGCCTGCCGCCTCATTCTCCTTGATAAAATTCCAGGATGTAGGCCAATAGGGGTGGGGGAAGTGCTGAGACGGATCATTGGAAAATACATAACGGAGGTGGTAACCACCAGGCTGGAGGGGAAGCTGCCATTCACGCTATGAGAAAAATATTTGAGCAGCGTGATTGTGAGGCAGTACTCATGGTTGACGCTTCCAACGTATTCAACATAATCAACCGCAAGGCCACACTGCACAACATCAAGATTAAGTGTCCAAGTTTTGCAATGTATGTTGAAAACACCTATAGGAACCCATCAGACCTCTATATAACAAGCTTCAAGGCCCTAAGAGGAGATACCATCATACAGTCAACTGAAGGAACAACGCAGGGGGGCTCTGTTGCAATGGCAATGTACACGACAGGCCCATCCGTGCTCCAACACAATAAAATTTGAAACAACCGCGGTCAAGCAAGTGGCTTATGTTGACGACCTTACAGGAGCAGGAAAAGTGGAGGACATTAAAAAGTGGTGAGACCTGATAACATCAGGTGGTCCACAATAGGGTACCACCCAAATGCCAGCAAGTCCTTCCTCATTGTGAAGCCAGAACACTATTAACGAGCAATGGAGGTGTTCGGTGGAAGTGAGGTAAAAATAACAAAGGACGGCCAAAGACACCTAGGTGCAGTAATCGGCACGAAGGACTTCAAGACAGAGTACATAACGGGAAAGGTGAATGAGTGGGTTAGGGAAATCGTTGCTCTGTCTGATATTGTTAACAAAGAGCCACATGCGGCTTTTGCGGCATTCACCCACGAAGTCAAACATCGCTGGAACTACCTGATGCGTACTATCCCTGATATCGGACCCCTCCTCCACCCTCTGGAAGAAGCCATCAGCGTCAATTTTATTCCCAAATTAGTGAAAAACCTTCACTTAACCCCAGCAGAAAGGTCACTCATTGCACTACCACCGAGTCTGGGAGGAATGGGATTGACTAATCCAGAGGAGATTGCTGCCACCGAACATCAGAACTCTGTCAAGCTCACGGCAGCCCTCACTGAGCACATAATAGCTCAGAATGTAACAAGTGAGGTGGATACCAAAGAATTAAACAAGATTAGACGGTCCATTACGACTGAACGACAGCATACCCAATGTGATAAACTGCAGCAACTGATGCTGCAAGTGCCAGAGAACTTGAAAAAAAAAGTAGCTATAGCGCGTGAGGGCACCGAACTGGCTAACATCGTTACCACTAAAGGCAAATGGTTTCAGTCTTAATAAAGAAGAATTTACAGATGCCAT
>NW_024757515.1:0-18077 GCF_018991925.1 Homarus americanus | reverse complement strand
ACATTCAAAAGTTTTCTCTCTTTTATCACTATGGCTAAACTGGTGATGGCGAAGGCTTTGTTTACTATTTAAATTCTTTCCACATATATTACAGCAAAATGAGGATATCTGCTGATGTTTATAACTGCGTCTATTCAGGTCAGTTTGCCTATAATATTTCTTATTACAAAACTCACATTCAAAAGTTTCCTTTGATTTGCATTTAAAAGTTTTCTCTCTTTTCTCATCATCACTATGCGTGTATCTATGGGTAGTCAGGCTTCCCGGCCAAAAATATTTTTTATTACAAAACTCACATTCAAAAGTTTTCTCTCTTTTATCGCTATGGCTAAACTGGTGATGGCGAAGGCTTTGTTTACTACTTAAATTCTTTCCACATATATTACAACAAAATGGGGATATCTGCTGATGTTTATAACTGTGTCTATTCAGGTCAGTTTGCCTATAATATTTCTTATTACAAAACTCACATTTAAAGGTTTTCAAGTTTTCATCACTATGGAGTAGCAACAGGTGTTGACTAAAGTTCCGTGTACTACTTAAAATCTTGTCACATACGTTACAACGAAATTTTTCTTCCTGTGTGTGTGTTTTTCTCAGGGCGGTCATAATATAATCCTCGTCATGGCAGTAACTGGTGAATACCAGGAAGGCATGCAAATACCTAATTCTTGCATGCAATCTGTAGAAAAATAAAAAAATACTATTATTAGTCTAATACTCTTATATAGTATTATTATAATAATATAAAAATATAAAATCTTTTTTTACATAATACAAAGTAATAAGAATTACAATTTATTTAAAAAAGCATTTTAGGTATTACCAAACACTGCCCAAAAAATAAAGGATATTTGTTATTAAAAGTTGGTATAGGGTACATTTTTTATTATTTTTTGCTTTTGGTACATAGTTTAAAAGATACATTGTAATAATAAAAAAATTCAACAGTATACATTCCTCATTAGATTGTATAACTAAGTATATGTACATTTTTATTGTTGTTATTTCCAATACTTTTATACATTTCTGTTATGAAAATGAAATAAATAAAAAATACAAATATCCTTCACCTCTTCGCCCATTCCCCCTCTTCTTCCTTCACTACATCAAGAAAATCTACATCCTCAAATTCTTCCTCTTCTTCCTTCACTACATCATGAAAATCTACATCCTCATATTCCTCCTCCTTTACTACATTAACTCCATAATCAAGTATTTTGCAATGTGGTGGTGGTGGTGGTGGTGGTGGTGGTGGTGGTGATGTTGGGGATATGTGTATTTTTCTATGAACCAGGTTTCCCGGCCAAGAATATTTTTTATTATAAAACTTACATTCCAAAGAGCTGTGACTCTCATCCATCACTGTAGGAAAATCTACATCCTCAAATTCCTCCTCTTCTTCCTTCACTACATCATGAAAATCTACATTCTCAAATTCCTCCTCTTTTATATAAGGAAAATCTACATCCTCCCATTCCTCCTTTACTACATCAACTCCATCATCAGGTATTTTGCAATTGTCGTTATCCTCCTCGTCCTCTGGTAGTGATGGTGGGGATATATGTGTTTTTCTATGTTTAACCAGGGCTTGCGACCAAGAATATTTTTTATTACAAAACCAAAACTCACATTCAAAAGTTTTCTTAGATCTGCCGCCGTGGATCAACAGGTTATTTGTGAAGGCTCCTTGTACTACCTAAAATCTTGCCACATACACTACAGCGAAACTTTTCCTCTTGTGTGTGTATTTTTCTATGTTCAACCAGGTTGTCCGGCCGAGAATATTTTTTATTACAAAACTCACATTCCAAAGTTTTCTTTGATCTAAGATGCAACTGATGATGGCGACTAAGGTTCCTTATATTACTTAAATTCTTTCCACATATATTACAGCGTTTTGTCTCCTGTATGTGTGTTTTTCTGTGTTCATTCAGGTTAGTTTGCCAATAATATTTCTTATTACAAAACTCACATTTAAAAGTTTTCTCTCTTTTCTCGCCGTGGATCAACAGGTGTTCGTGAAGGCTCCTTGTACTACCTAAAATCTTGCCACATACACTACAGCGAAACTTTTCCTCTTGTGTGTGTATTTTTCTATGTACAACCAGGTTTCCCGGCCAAACATATTTCTTATTACAAAACTCACATTTAAAAGTTTTCTCTCTTTTCTCATTATCATAATCACTATGGAGCAGTAACAGGTGTTTACGAAGATATCCTTTACTACTTAAATTCTTGTCACATACGTTACAGCGAAATTTTCCTTCTTGTGTGTTTTTTTTGTGTTCATCCATAATTATGAAGCAGCAACAACAGGTGTCTACTTAAATTCTTTCTCCTGTGTATATTCAGGACAGGTGTATATTAAGGCAAGTTTCTCCATTAAGTTCTACTTTTACCACACTTGTCTAACTTTACAATTCGTCTGTAGCCAGTCTACTAGTCAACAAACAATTTGCTCCTCTCTATATATAAACAGATTTCGAGCTATGACGCAACTGGAGGTGGGGAAGGTTGCTGTTACTTATAACTATTTAACTACTTTTCGCCATCACTATGGTAGGAAATCTAAAATAGTGTATTTTGTTTTGTATAGTATGGTAACATTTTTATTGTTGTTGGTTGTACATGAGTTGATACTGTTACACAGTACTTTTATACATACAAGTATAGATTACATTCCTCCTTCATCTCTTCTCTCATTCTCCCTCTTCTTCCTTCACTATACCAGGAAAATCTACATCCGCAAATCCTTCCTCTTCTTCCTTCACTACAGCAGGAAAATCTACATAAACAGATTTCGAGCTATGACGCAACTGGAGGTGGGGAAGGTTGCTGTTACTTATAACTATTTAACTACTTTTCGCCCGCCCGCCACATGAAAACTTTACCTACGGGGGTTTCAAGTTTTTCTTTACTAGTGCGTGTGGGTGGTATTTTTGTTTTATTATTAAAAGTTAGTATATGAGTACATTTTTATTGTTGTTATTACCAATACTTTTATACATTTCTGTTATGAAAATGAAATAAATAAAAAATACAAATATCCTTCACCTCTTCTCCCATTCCCCCTCTTCTTCCTTCACTACATCAAGAAAATCTACATCCTCAAATTCTTCCTCTTCTTCCTTCACTATAGCAGGAAAATCTACATCCTCATATTCCTCCTCCTTTACTACATTAACTCCATAATCAAGTATTTTGCAATGTGGTGGTGGTGGTGGTGGTGGTGGTGGTGGTGGTGTTGGGGATATGTGTATTTTTCTATGAACCAAGTTTCCCGGACAAGAATATTTTTTATTATAAAACTTACATTCCAAAGAGCTGTGACTCTCATCCATCATATGAACCAGATTTCCCAGCCAAGAACATTTTTTATTATATATCTTACATTCCAAAGAGCTGTGACTCTCATCCATCACTGCAGGGAAATCTACATCCTCAAATTCCTCCTCTTCTTCCTTCACTACATCATGAAAATCTACATTCTCAAATTCCTTCTCTTCTTCCTCCTTCACTATATCAGGAAAATCTACATCCTCCCATTTCTCCTTTACTACATCAACTCCATCATCAGGTAATTTGCAATTGTCGTTATCCTCCTCGTCCTCTGGTAGTGATGGTGGGGATATATGTGATTTTAAAAAATCTAAATCCTCCCATTCCTCCTTTACTACATCAACTCCATCATCAGGTATTTTGCACTTGTCGTTATACTCCTCGTCCTCTGGTAGTGATGGTGGTGATGGTGGGGATATATGTGTTGTCTCCTGTATGTGTGTTTTTCTGTGTTCATTCAGGTTAGATTGCCAATAATATTTCTTACTACAAAACTCACATTTAAAAGTTTTCTCTCTTTTCTCATCATCACTGTGCGTGTATCTATGACTAGTCAGGCTTCCTGGCCAAAAATACTTTTTATTACAAAACTCACATTCAAAAGTTTTCTCTCTTTTATCACTATGGCTAAACTGGTGATGGCGAAGGCTTTGTTTACTATTTAAATTCTTTCCACATATATTACAGCAAAATGAGGATATCTGCTGATGTTTATAACTGTGTCTATTCAGGTCAGTTTGCCTATAATATTTCTTATTACAAAACTCACATTCAAAAGTTTCCTTTGATTTGCATTTAAAAGTTTTCTCTCTTTTCTCATCATCACTATGCGTGTATCTATGGGTAGTCAGGCTTCCCGGCCAAAAATATTTTTTATTACAAAACTCACATTCAAAAGTTTCTCTCTTTTATCGCTATGGCTAAACTGGTGATGGCGAAGGCTTTGTTTACTACTTAAATTCTTTCCACATATATTACAGCAAAATGGGGATATCTGCTGATGTTTATAACTGTGTCTATTCAGGTCAGTTTGCCTATAATATTTCTTATTACAAAACTCACATTTAAAGGTTTTCAAGTTTTCATCACTATGGAGTAGCAACAGGTGTTGACTAAAGTTCCGTGTACTACTTAAAATCTTGTCACATACGTTACAACGAAATTTTTCTTCCTGTGTGTGTGTTTTTCTCAGGGCGGTCATAATATAATCCTCGTCATGGCAGTAACTGGTGAATACCAGGAAGGCATGCAAATACCTAATTCTTGCATGCAATCTGTAGAAAAATAAAAAAATACTATTATTAGTCTAATACTCTTATATAGTATTATTATAATAATATAAAAATATAAAATCTTTTTTTACATAATACAAAGTAATAAGAATTACAATTTATTTAAAAAAGCATTTTAGGTATTACCAAACACTGCCCAAAAAATAAAGGATATTTGTTATTAAAAGTTGGTATAGGGTACATTTTTTATTATTTTTTGCTTTTGGTACATAGTTTAAAAGATACATTGTAATAATAAAAAAATTCAACAGTATACATTCCTCATTAGATTGTATAACTAAGTATATGTACATTTTTATTGTTGTTATTACCAATACTTTTATACATTTCTGTTATGAAAATGAAATAAATAAAAAATACAAATATCCTTCACCTCTTCGCCCATTCCCCCTCTTCTTCCTTCACTACATCAAGAAAATCTACATCCTCAAATTCTTCCTCTTCTTCCTTCACTACAGCATGAAAATCTACATCCTCATATTCCTCCTCCTTTACTACATTAACTCCATAATCAAGTATTTTGCAATGTGGTGGTGGTGGTGGTGGTGGTGGTGGTGGTGGTGGTGGTGATGTTGGGGATATGTGTATTTTTCTATGAACCAGGTTTCCCGGCCAAGAATATTTTTTATTATAAAACTTACATTCCAAAGAGCTGTGACTCTCATCCATCACTGTAGGAAAATCTACATCCTCAAATTCCTCCTCTTCTTCCTTCACTACATCATGAAAATCTACATTCTCAAATTCCTCCTCTTTTATATAAGGAAAATCTACATCCTCCCATTCCTCCTTTACTACATCAACTCCATCATCAGGTATTTTGCAATTGTCGTTATCCTCCTCGTCCTCTGGTAGTGATGGTGGGGATATATGTGTTTTTCTATGTTTAACCAGGGCTTGCGACCAAGAATATTTTTTATTACAAAACCAAAACTCACATTCAAAAGTTTTCTTAGATCTGCCGCCGTGGATCAACAGGTGTTTGTGAAGGCTCCTTGTACTACCTAAAATCTTGCCACATACACTACAGCGAAACTTTTCCTCTTGTGTGTGTATTTTTCTATGTTCAACCAGGTTGTCCGGCCGAGAATATTTTTTATTACAAAACTCACATTCCAAAGTTTTCTTTGATCTAAGATGTAACTGATGATGGCGACTAAGGTTCCTTATATTACTTAAATTCTTTCCACATATATTACAGCGTTTTGTCTCCTGTATGTGTGTTTTTCTGTGTTCATTCAGGTTAGTTTGCCAATAATATTTCTTATTACAAAACTCACATTTAAAAGTTTTCTCTCTTTTCTCGCCGTGGATCAACAGGTGTTCGTGAAGGCTCCTTGTACTACCTAAAATCTTGCCACATACACTACAGCGAAACTTTTCCTCTTGTGTGTGTATTTTTCTATGTACAACCAGGTTTCCCGGCCAAACATATTTCTTATTACAAAACTCACATTTAAAAGTTTTCTCTCTTTTCTCATTATCATAATCACTATGGAGCAGTAACAGGTGTTTACGAAGATATCCTTTACTACTTAAATCTTTTGTCAGCATACGTTGTTTTAGAAATTTTTCTAGTGTGTTTTCAAACCATCCATAATTATAGCTTACAAATAAATATAGGTCTACTTAGCCTCTTTTTTCCTTCTGTGTGTGTGTATATTCAGGACAGTGTATTAAGGCAAGTTTTCTCCATTAAGTTCCTACTTTTACCACACTCCTGTCTAATCCTACACCTGTCTAGCCAGTCCACGGTCAACAAACAACGCATCTCTCTATATATAAACAGATTTCTCGAGCTATGACGCAACTGGAGGTGGGAAGGTTGGTTGTTACTTTATAACTATTTAACTACTTTTCACATCACTATGGTAGAAATCTGTAATAGTGTATTTTGTTTTTGTATAGTATGGTAACATTTTTATTGTTGTTGGTTGTACATGGCTGATACTCACAGTACTTTATACATGGCCAAGAGCAGATTACATTCCTCCTTCATCTCTTCTCTCATTCTCCCTCTTCTTCCTTCACTATACCAGGAAAATCTACATCCGCAAATCCTTCCTCTTCTTCCTTCACTACAGCAGGAAAATCTACATAAACAGATTTCGAGCTATGACGCAACTGGAGGTGGGGAAGGTTGCTGTTACTTATAACTATTTAACTACTTTTCGCCCGCCCGCCACATGAAAACTTTACCTACGGGGGTTTCAAGTTTTTCTTTACTAGTGCGTGTGGGTGGTATTTTTGTTTTATTATTAAAAGTTAGTATATGAGTACATTTTTATTGTTGTTATTACCAATACTTTTATACATTTCTGTTATGAAAATGAAATAAATAAAAAATACAAATATCCTTCACCTCTTCTCCCATTCCCCCTCTTCTTCCTTCACTACATCAAGAAAATCTACAGCCTCAAATTCTTCCTCTTCTTCCTTCACTATAGCAGGAAAATCTACATCCTCATATTCCTCCTCCTTTACTACATTAACTCCATAATCAAGTATTTTGCAATGTGGTGGTGGTGGTGGTGGTGGTGGTGGTGGTGTTGGGGATATGTGTATTTTTCTATGAACCAAGTTTCCCGGACAAGAATATTTTTTATTATAAAACTTACATTCCAAAGAGCTGTGACTCTCATCCATCATATGAACCAGATTTCCCAGCCAAGAACATTTTTTATTATAAAACTTACATTCCAAAGAGCTGTGACTCTCATCCATCACTGCAGGGAAATCTACATCCTCAAATTCCTCCTCTTCTTCCTTCACTACATCATGAAAATCTACATTCTCAAATTCCTTCTCTTCTTCCTCCTTCACTATATCAGGAAAATCTACATCCTCCCATTTCTCCTTTACTACATCAACTCCATCATCAGGTAATTTGCAATTGTCGTTATCCTCCTCGTCCTCTGGTAGTGATGGTGGGGATATATGTGATTTTAAAAAATCTAAATCCTCCCATTCCTCCTTTACTACATCAACTCCATCATCAGGTATTTTGCACTTGTCGTTATACTCCTCGTCCTCTGGTAGTGATGGTGGTGATGGTGGGGATATATGTGTTGTCTCCTGTATGTGTGTTTTTCTGTGTTCATTCAGGTTAGATTGCCAATAATATTTCTTACTACAAAACTCACATTTAAAAGTTTTCTCTCTTTTCTCATCATCACTATGCGTGTATCTATGACTAGTCAGGCTTCCTGGCCAAAAATACTTTTTATTACAAAACTCACATTCAAAAGTTTTCTCTCTTTTATCACTATGGCTAAACTGGTGATGGCGAAGGCTTTGTTTACTATTTAAATTCTTTCCACATATATTACAGCAAAATGAGGATATCTGCTGATGTTTATAACTGTGTCTATTCAGGTCAGTTTGCCTATAATATTTCTTATTACAAAACTCACATTCAAAAGTTTCCTTTGATTTGCATTTAAAAGTTTTCTCTCTTTTCTCATCATCACTATGCGTGTATCTATGGGTAGTCAGGCTTCCCGGCCAAAAATATTTTTTATTACAAAACTCACATTCAAAAGTTTTCTCTCTTTTATCGCTATGGCTAAACTGGTGATGGCGAAGGCTTTGTTTACTACTTAAATTCTTTCCACATATATTACAGCAAAATGGGGATATCTGCTGATGTTTATAACTGTGTCTATTCAGGTCAGTTTGCCTATAATATTTCTTATTACAAAACTCACATTTAAAGGTTTTCAAGTTTTCATCACTATGGAGTAGCAACAGGTGTTGACTAAAGTTCCGTGTACTACTTAAAATCTTGTCACATACGTTACAACGAAATTTTTCTTCCTGTGTGTGTGTTTTTCTCAGGGCGGTCATAATATAATCCTCGTCGTGGCAGTAACTGGTGAATACCAGGAAGGCATGCAAATACCTAATTCTTGCATGCAATCTGTAGAAAAATAAAAAAATACTATTATTAGTCTAATACTCTTATATAGTATTATTATAATAATATAAAAATATAAAATCTTTTTTTACATAATACAAAGTAATAAGAATTACAATTTATTTAAAAAAGCATTTTAGGTATTACCAAACACTGCCCAAAAAATAAAGGATATTTGTTATTAAAAGTTGGTATAGGGTACATTTTTTATTATTTTTTGCTTTTGGTACATAGTTTAAAAGATACATTGTAATAATAAAAAAATTCAACAGTATACATTCCTCATTAGATTGTATAACTAAGTATATGTACATTTTTATTGTTGTTATTACCAATACTTTTATACATTTCTGTTATGAAAATGAAATAAATAAAAAATACAAATATCCTTCACCTCTTCGCCCATTCCCCCTCTTCTTCCTTCACTACATCAAGAAAATCTACATCCTCAAATTCTTCCTCTTCTTCCTTCACTACAGCATGAAAATCTACATCCTCATATTCCTCCTCCTTTACTACATTAACTCCATAATCAAGTATTTTGCAATGTGGTGGTGGTGGTGGTGGTGGTGGTGGTGGTGGTGGTGATGTTGGGGATATGTGTATTTTTCTATGAACCAGGTTTCCCGGCCAAGAATATTTTTTATTATAAAACTTACATTCCAAAGAGCTGTGACTCTCATCCATCACTGTAGGAAAATCTACATCCTCAAATTCCTCCTTTTCTTCCTTCACTACATCATGAAAATCTACATTCTCAAATTCCTTCTCTTCTTCAAATTCTTCCTCTTCTTCCTTTACAGTAGGAAAATCTACATCCTCATATTCCTCCTCCTTTACTACATTAACTCCATAATCAAGTATTTTGCAATGTGGTGGTGGTGGTGGTGGTGGTGGTGGTGGTGTAAATTCCTTCTCTTCTTCCTTCACTATATCAGGAAAATCTACATCCTCCCATTTCTCCTTTACTACATCAACTCCATCATCAGGTAATTTGCAATTGTCGTTATCCTCCTCGTCCTCTGGTAGTGATGGTGGGGATATATGTGTTTTTCTATGTTTAACCAGGGTTTGCGACCAAGAATATTTTTTATTACAAAACTCACATTCAAAAGTTTTCTTAGATCTGCCGCCGTGGATCAACAGGTGTTCATTAAGGCTCCTTGTACTACCTAAAATCTTGCCACATACACTACAGCGAAACTTTTTCTCTTGTGTGTGTATTTTTCTATGTTCAACCAGGTTGTCCGGCCGAGAATATTTTTTATTACACAACTCACATTCAAAAGTTTTCTTTGATCTAAGATGTGTCTCCTGTATATGTGTTTTTCTGTGTTCATTCAGGTTAGATTGCCAATAATATTTCTTATTACAAAACTCACATTTAAAAGCTTTCTCTCTTTTCTCGCCGTGGATCAATAGGTGTTCGTGAAGGCTCCTTGTACTACCTAAAATCTTGCCACATACACTACAGCGAAACTTTTCCTCTTGTGTGTGTATTTTTCTATGTTCAACCAGGTGGTCCGGCCGAGAATATTTTTTATTACAAAACTCACATTCCAAAGTTTTCTTAGATCTGCTGTGACACAACTGATGGCGGCAAAGGCTCCTACTACCTAAAATCTTGCCACATATATTACAGCGACATTTTGTCTTCTGTTCCTGTATGTGTGTTTGTCTGTGTTCATTCAGGTTAGATTGCCAATAATATTTCTTATTACAAAACTCACATTTAAAAGTTTTCTCTCTTTTCTCATTATCATAATCACTATGGAGCAGTAACAGGTGTTTACGAAGATATCCTTTACTACTTAAATTCTTGTCACATACGTTACAGCGAAATTTTCCTTCTTGTGTGTTTTTTTTGTGTTCATCCATAATTATGAAGCAGTAACAACAGGTGTCTACTTAAATTCTTTCTCCTTCTGTGTGTGTATATTCAGGACAGGTGTATATTAAGGCAAGTTTCTCCATTAAGTTCTACTTTTACCACACTTGTCTAACTTTACAATTCGTCTGTAGCCAGTCTACTAGTCAACAAACAATTTGCTCCTCTCTATATATAAACAGATTTCGAGCTATGACGCAACTGGAGGTGGGGAAGGTTGCTGTTACTTATAACTATTTAACTACTTTTCGCCCACCCGCCACATGAAAACTTTATTTTCCCATACTTTTATACATTTCTAAATAAATAAAAAATACAAATATCCTTCACCTCTTCTCCTATTCCCCCTCTTCTTCCTTCACTACATCAAGAAAATCTACATCCTCAAATTCTTCCTCTTCTTCCTTCACTACAGCATGAAAATCTACATTCTCATATTCCTCCTCCTTTACTTTAACTTCATAATCAAGTATTTTGCAATGTGGTGGTGGTGGTGGTGGTGTAAATTCCTTCTCTTCTTCCTTCACTATATCAGGAAAATCTACATCCTCCCATTTCTCCTTTACTACATTAATTCCATCATCAGGTAATTTGCAATTGTCGTTATCCTCCTCGTCATCTGGTAGTGATGGTGGGGATATATGTGTTTTTCTATGTTTAACCAGGGTTTGCGACCAAGAATATTTTTTATTACAAAACTCACATTCCAAAGTTTTCTTAGATCTGCCGCCGTGGATCAACAGGTGTTCGTTAAGGCTCCTTGTGCTACCTAAAATCTTGCCACATACACTACAGCGAAACTTTTCCTCTTGTGTGTGTATTTTTCTATGTTCAACCAGGTTATCCGGCCGAGAATATTTTTTATTACACAACTCACATTCAAAAGTTTTCTTTGATCTAAGATGCAACTGATGATGGCGACTAAGGTTCCTTGTATTACTTAAATTCTTTCCACATATATTACAGCGACATTTTTGCTCCAAGTGTGTTTTTCTGTGTTCATTCAGGTTAGATTGCCGATAATATTTCTTATTACAAAACTCACATTTAAAAGTTTTCTCTCTTTTCTCGCCGTGGATCAATAGGTGTTCGTGAAGGCTCCTTGTACTACCTAAAATCTTGCCACATACACTACAGCGAAACTTTTCCTCTTGTGTGTGTATTTTTCTATGTTCAACCAGGTGGTCCGGCCGAGAATATTTTTTATTACAATACTCACATTCCAAAGTTTTCTTAGATCTGCTGTGACACAACTGATGGCGGCAAAGGCTCCTACTACCTAAAATCTTGCCACATATATTACAGCGACATTTTGTCTTCTGTTCCTGTATGTGTGTTTGTCTGTGTTCATTCAGGTTAGATTGCCAATAATATTTCTTATTACAAAACTCACATTTAAAAGTTTTCTCTCTTTTCTCATTATCATAATCACTATGGAGCAGTAACAGGTGTTTACGAAGATATCCTTTACTACTTAAATTCTTGTCACATACGTTACAGCGAAATTTTCCTTCTTGTGTGTTTTTTTTGTGTTCATCCATAATTATGAAGCAGTAACAACAGGTGTCTACTTAAATTCTTTCTCCTTCTGTGTGTGTATATTCAGGAAAGGTGTATATTCAGGCCAGTTTCTCCATTAAGTTCTACTTTGCCACACACTTGTCATATAACTTTACAATTCGTCTGTAGCCAGTCTACTAGTCAACAAACAATTTGCTCCTCTCTATATATAAACAGATTTCGAGCTATGACGCAACTGGAGGTGGGGAAGGTTGCTGTTACTTATAACTATTTAACTACTTTTCGCCATCACTATGGTAGGAAATCTAAAATAGTGTATTTTGTTTTGTATAGTATGGTAACATTTTTATTGTTGTTGGTTGTACATGAGTTAATACTGTTACACAGTACTTTTATACATACAAGTATAGATTACATTCCTCTTCTTCCTTCACTATACCAGGAAAATCTACATCCTCAAATTCTTCCTCTTCTTCCTTCACTACAGCAGGAAAATCTACCTCCCATTCCTCCTTTACTACAACTCCATCATCAGGTATTTTGCACTTGTCGTTATCCTCCTCGTCCTCTGGTAGTGATGGTGGTGATGGTGGGGATATATGTGTTTTTCTATGTTTAGCCAGGTCTTGCGACCACGAATATTTTTTATTACAAAACTCACATTCAAAAGTTTTCTTTGATTTGCTATGACAGAACAGGTGATGGCGGCGAAGGTTACTTATATTACTTAAATTCTTTTCACATATATTACAGCGATATTTTGTCTCCTGTATGTGTGTTTTTCTGTGTTCATTCAGGTTAGATTGCCAATAATATTTCTTATTACAAAACTCACATTTAAAAGTTTTCTCTCTTTTCTCATCATCACTATGCGTGTATCTAGCCTTCTCTCTTTTCTCATCATTACTATGCGTGTATTTATGGCTAGTCAGGCTTCCCGGCCAAAAATACTTTTTATTACAAAACTCACATTCAAAAGTTTTCTCTCTTTTATCGCTATGGATCAACTGGTGATGGCGAAGGCTTCGTTTACTACTTAAATTCTTTCCACATATATTACAGTGAAATGAGGATATCTGCTGATGTTTATAACTGTGTCTATTCAGGTTAGTTTTCCTATAATATTTCTTATTACAAAACTCACATTCAAAAGTTTCCTTTGATTTGTATTTAACATCACTATGCGTGTATCTATGGCTAGTCAGGCTTCCCGGCCAAAAATATTTTTTATTACAAAACTCACATTCAAAAGTTTTCTCTCTTTTATCGCCATGGCTAAATTGGTGATGGCGAAGGCTTTGTTTACTACTTAAATTCTTTCCACATATATTACAAATATGCTGATGTTTATAACTGTGTCTATTCAGGTCAATTTGCCTATAATATTTCTTATTACAAAATTCACATTTAAAGGTTTTCAAGTTTTCATCACTATGGAGTAGCAACAGGTGTTCACTAAAGTTCTGTCTACTACTTAAAATCTTATCACATACGTTACAACGAAATTTTTCTTCCTGTGTGTGTGTTTTTCTCAGGGCTGTCATAATATAATCCTCGTTGTGGCAGTAACTGGTGAATACCAGGAAGGTACTGTAACTGGTGAATACCAGGAAGGCATGCAATACCTAATTCTTGCATCTGTAGAAAAATAAAAAAATGCTATTATTAGTCTAATACTCTTATATAGTATTATTATAATAATAAAAAAATATAAAATTTTTTTTTACATAAACAAAGTAATAAGAATTACGATTCATTTAAAAAAGCATTTTAGGTATTACCAAACACTGCCCCAAAAATAAGAATTCATCCATTAAGGCGGAAAGTGTTGGTCTTATTTCCTTCTTCTCCGCAATCTATAAAAAAACATAAAAATTATACATTATCATCAATTTTAAAAATTATAATTTTAAAACATTATTTTGTGTGGGATAATATTTACTTATTCTGGATTGGTGTCTCTTCCTATTCCTCCTTGGGTTTATTTAATTGGAACAGGTGCACTATAGGTTGTAGTTGTTCATAATATTTCTTATTACAAACTCCCATTTTTAAATTTCCATTGGCGGGCACAACTGATGTTCACGAAGGATTCTTGAACTAAATTTTTCTCACTTAGTTGGATAGGCGGGAGATGAGAGCTCAAGACTATTACTGGTTGTTGAATAGAGAAAGAACACTTATATAGGCAGAAGGCAGCAGGTAACTCCTCCTCCCTCTAGGATATTTGTTATTAAAAGTTGGTATAGGGTACATTTTTTATTGTTTTTTGTTTTTGGTACATAGTTTAAAAGATACATTGTAATAATAAAAAAATTCAACAGTATAGATTCCTCATTAGATTGTATAGCAATTTATATATGTTGTTTATTACTCGGCCAATAATATTTTTTACTACAAAACTCACATATTAACAATTTCTCTTTTTTATCGCTATGGATCAACTGGTAATTAAGAAAGCTTTGTCTACTTAAAATCTTACAACATAAGTTACAACGTAACTTTTCTTCCTGTATGTGTGTTTTTCTGTGTTTAACTAGACTTTTAATACAGAACTCACATTTAAAAATTTTCTCTTTTATCACTATGGATCAACTGGTGATTACGAAGGTTGTGTACTTAAAATCTTGCCACATAAGTTACAGTGTAACTTTGCTTCCTGTGTATGTTTTTTTCTGTTTTTAACCAGACTTTTATCACTATGGATCAACTGGTGATTACGAAGGTTGTGTATACTACTTAAAATCTTGCCGCATACGTTACAGAGAAACTTCTCCCAAAACTTACATTTAAAAGTTTTCTCGTTCTCACTATTAAACAACAGGTGTTCGTTCTCGTTACTTGGTTGTGGAAATGTGTTGTATTGTTTCTTACTGCTTGGTTGTGGGGATGTGTAGTAATGGTGTTTATTTATGTTACAAAACTTACATTCTATTTTCTTTAAGCTTTGACGCAACTGGTGATGGCTAAGGCTACTTTTACTACAACGAAATCTTTTACTACAACGAAATTCTGCCTTTTTTCTTTGATTCAGGTCTTGCAATTCTGCCTTTTTTCTTTGATTGTTCTTCAGAGTTTGTAGTCCATGTCCATGTTGAAACTGGCTTTTTTGGTCGTTGTCGAGATCGAGATAAATCTTCTGTAATACCCTCAATCTCGTCAATTTGTCCATAATCAGCAGCAGTGGAAAAAGAAGGCAGGTAGTTTTTAAACCAGGTATAAAGAAGCCAGGCCCAGGCTACTTATATACCCTCATAATAAATAAATTCAACTAGATCATGGAGGAAGTTTTCTTTGAGGTTTGATTTTTACCTCTGTGCTGTAACTGATATTCACAAAGGCTGCATGTACTATTAAAATTCAGGTCGGTCGGTCACATGTTACAGAGATGCTTGTGGTGCGGAAATCTACATCCTCCCATTCCTCCTTTACTACATCAACTCCAACATCAGGTATTTTGCAATTGTCGTCATCCTCCTCGTTCTCTGGGGATATGTGTGTTTTCTCACATTCAAAAGTTTTCTTAAATCTTCTGTGACGACATAACTCGTAATCCTCTTTGTTCTCTGGGGATATGTGTGTTTTTCTATGTCGAACCAGGCCGGAAAGCCAAGAATATTTTTTATTACAAAACTCACATTCAAGAGTTTTCTTAGATCTGCTATGACATAACTGATGGCGACAAAGGTTCTTTATACTACCTAAAATCTTTCCACATACGTTACAGGGAAACTTTACCTTTTCCTGGGTGTGTATTTCTCTGTGTTTATTCAGGGCAATCAGTCCATAGTATTTCTTCTCGCAAAACTCGCATTTAAAAGTTTTCTCGCCTTCATTGCTATGGATCAACAGGTGTTGGCGACGAAGGTATGTTGTACTACTGAAAATCTTGTCACATACGTTACAGCGAAACTTTTCCTCCTGTGTGTGTATTTTTCTGTGTTTATTCAGGGCAGTCGGTCCATAGTATTTCTTCTCGCAAAATTCACATTTAAAAGTTTTTTCGCCTTCATTGCTATGGATCAACAGGTGTTGGCGACGAAGGTATGTTGTACTACTGAAAATCTTGTCACATACGTTACAGCGACATTTTTCTTCTTGTGTGTTGTGTGTCATCATAATATATAATCCTCGTAATTGCAGTTATTGGTGGTAGAAGGTTATTTCCTGCTAGTCTATTTCTTTCGTCCTATCTGTAAAAAAAAAGATTATTAACTGTGTTATTAAAATGGAGTACATTTTTATTGTACATAGTTTAAACTTATACCAGTACTTTTTATAATAGTAATAGATTCCATTCCTCCTTCACATCAGAAAACCCTTGATACCCTCTAGGCGATTTACATCCTCCCATTCCTCCTTTACCACATCAACTCCAGCATCAGACATCTTGCAATTGTCGTCATCCTCCTCGTCCTCTGGTGGTGGTGGTGGATACCCTCTAGGTAATTTACTTCCAGATAGAACTCTTCTCCCATTCCCCTTCTCTTCCTTCATCCATAATGGAACTCTTCTCACATTCTGTTCCTTCATCCAATAAATCACATTCTTTGATCTTCTGTGACACAACTGGTGGTGGACGCGAAGACGCGAAGACACGTTATACTACTTAAAGACTTACATATGTTACAGGGAGATTTTGTCTGTATATGTGTTTTTTTGTGGTTAACCAGGCTTCCCGACCAAGGAAATTTTTTATTACAAAACTCACATTTAAAAGTTCTCTCTTGCATATGTGTTCTTCTGTGGCGTTTATTACAAAACTCACATTTAAAAGTTCTCTCTTTTATCCCTCTTTTATCGTTATGTATGTGTCTGTGGCTAGCCAGGTTTCCCGGCCAAAAATATTTTTTATTACAAAACTCACATTTAAAAGTTTTCTCTTTTTTATCGCTATGGATCTGATTTTTGTTTTGGCAAACCAGACCACTAGTCCGTCCAACAAATTTACTCACAACGATTTCTTTGAGCTATGACTCAACTGGTGTTATTAAAAGTTAATATATGGATACATTTTATTGTGCATTAAACTGATACCAGTACTTTTTATAATAATAATAGATTCCATTCCTCGTTCACATCAGAAAACCCTTGATACCCTCTAGGCGATTTACTTCCAGAGTACATCATGGAACTCCAATCCCCTTCTCTTCCTTCATCCACTACATCAGGAAAATCTACATCCTCCCATTCCTCCTTTACCACATCAACTTCAGCATCAGGAATCTTACAATTGTCGTCATCCTCCTCGTCCTCTGGTGGTGGTGGATACCCTCTAGGTAATTTACTTCCAGAGTAGATCATAGAACTCTTCTCCCATTCCCCTTCTCTTCCTTCATCCATAATGGAACTCTTCTCACATTCCCCTTCTGTTCCTTCATCCACTACATAAGGAAAATCTACATCCTCCCATTCCTCCTTTACCACATCAACTCCAGCATCAGGCATCTTGCAATTGTCGTCTTCCTCGTCCTCTGGTGGTGGTGGTGGTGGTGGGGATGTATGTGTTTTTCTGTGGCTAGCCAGGCTTCCCGGCCAAAAAAATCTTTTATTACAAAACTCACATTCCAAAGTTTTCTTTAACGAAGATGTTTTAGAAAATTTCTTGTCACAAAATTCAAATTCTACAGTTTTCTTTGGGTTGTGATTCAACAGGTGATTTCGAAGGTATCTTGAACAACTTAAATTCTTTCCACATATATTACAACAAAATAGGTTTGGGGTTATCTGCTTGTGTTTATGACTGTGTCTATTCAGGTGAGTTTGTCTATAATATTTCTTATTACAAAACTCACATTTAAAAGTTTTCTCTCTTTTCTCATCACTATGGAGCAGCAACAGATGTTCACGAAGATATGTTTTAGTACTTAAATTTTTATCACATACGTTACAACGAAATTTTCCTTCTGTGTGTTTTTTTTGGTGTTTAAACTGGTGTTTGCGAAGGTATTGTGTACTACTAAAAATCTTGTCACATTTGTTACAGCGAAATTTTTCTTCTTGTATGTGTATTTTTCTGTGGTTATTCAGGGCAGTCGGTCTGGAGTATTTCTTCTCACAAAACTCACATTTCAAAGTTCTCTCTCTATGGATAAACAGGTGTTCACTAAGGCTCTGT
>NW_024757514.1:0-21629 GCF_018991925.1 Homarus americanus | reverse complement strand
GTTCTATGTAGTGATGATTAGGCAATAAAATATGTTTTGGGGGTTTATAGCAGTTTTTGTGGTCTACTAGTATCATGCTTTATGGGTGGTGTTCTATGTAGTGATGATTAGGCCATAAAATATGCTTTTGGTTTATTGCTAACAAAATATACTTTGCTCTACCGCTGTAGTGCAAAACATGGTGAAACTTACATACACCGTTAATAAAGTATTGATGGAAGAAGAAGAAGAAGAAGAAGAAGAAGAAGAAGAAGAAGAAGAAGAAGAAAAAGAAGAAGAAGAAGAAGTAAGAGGAAGAATTGTGGAGGGAATGAACAGTGAGACAATGTAAAGCCTCCGGGATGGCGGCAGCGTTTCTGTTATTAATATATAATAAGACAATAGGAAAATATGTTGTTGTCTCTACCTGTATTATTACCTTTGCGATAGCATGGTTCAATTTTGGGAGGACATAGGAAGGAGCAGGAGGTTAGGAAGGGATTTGTAGTGGGAGAGATAGTGTATGTGATCCTCGGGTCACCACTCCTCGGATTGTGTCAGTTCAAGTTTAGAAGCTCCAACAACTTTCCCTGAATACGAATTGGCAACCTTTCGATTTACAACAGGTACCTACTTACTGCTACAGTAGGTAGGTGAACAGGGACCAAGGGGGCTAGGAAGAGTGTCCAAACAACTTGCTCCTGCCTGCCTGTGTGATGTAGTCGTGGCCAGAATTAGGTTAGGATACAGACACATCTGGCTAGTTAGTAACGCTGTACCCATACCGGAACACTCAGCATGTAAACTTGGTGATACACCTTTAAAGCACTATATTATTGAATGGGACACTGTCATCAAAGACTTCAGGCCACCTCACTTATTGTATCTTGAACTATGTCATTACTTCATTGAGGACATTACATTCTTGCTCTTTATCCCAAATTGGCTAGCCCACACTGGTAAATGTGTACTGTACTGTCAATGAATCTGATGTATTTCTTTGTGTATGAACCTGACTGAAAATAAGGTCGCCTCCCTGGCTGCTGCTGCTGCTTCTTGCGCCCTTCTAAGTCCCGTTTAAGTCCCCCACCCCAGGCCCCCGCAGTAACCCTTCACATCTACACCATTCTCAAACAATTTCACTCAATTTCCACAATACTATGCTAATTACACGTAAAATAGAGTGTTATCCTGCAAAACGTTGATGTCGTATATTTCTCTCTTGAAGTGATATCCTGTGGCTCCGAAAGGAGCCTGTTTGGTTAGGTTGTCTTGTGTGAACGAACCTTGGGTTCTTATTTCTTCTCTGTCTTCTTGGGGAGGAGCACAGCTTGGATGTTAGGAAGGACACCCCCTTGGGCAATGGTGACTCCAGACAGGAGCTTGTTCAGCTCCTCGTCATTGCGAATGGCAAGCTGAAGATGACGCGGGATAATGCGGGTCTTCTTGTTGTCGCGGGCGGCGTTACCGGCCAGCTCGAGCACTTCTGCTGCCAGGTACCCCATGACGGCTGCAAGGTACACAGGGGCACCTGCACCAACACGCTCAGCATAGTTGCCTTTACGCAAGAGACGGTGGATCCTACCCACGGGGAACTGGAGTCCGGCCCTGCTAGAACGGGACTTTGACTTGCCCTTCACTTTGCCTCCCTTGCCGCGTCCTGACATGTTGCTGCTGCTGCTTTTCGTGATAGCAGTTAAATTTCCGCCCGCCACCTTGGTCTTTTATACCAAGCTCAGGATCAGGCCAGGTGGCCGTCTCGCGGACCCAACCAATGTAAGAGAGCCGTAGCTGCAGCCAGTCTGATCCTGAGCGGCCCGCTCGGTATATAAGGAAAAGTTAGTCGGGCCAGTTTTCAATTCTCTCGCTCCGCGCCACGAGTAACTGTGCCGCCATGCCTCCCAAAACTTCCGGAAAGGCTGCCAAGAAGGCTGGAAAGGCCCAGAAGGCCATTGCCAAGGGTGACAAGAAGAAGAAGCGCAGGAGGAAGGAAAGCTACAGCATCTACATCTACAAGGTACTGAAGCAAGTGCACCCCGACACAGGAGTCTCCTCCAAAGCTATGTCCATCATGAACTCTTTCGTGAACGACATCTTCGAGCGCATCGCTGCCGAGGCTTCCCGCCTGGCGCACTACAACAAACGCTCCACCATTACAAGTCGTGAAATCCAGACAGCTGTCCGACTCTTGCTGCCCGGTGAACTGGCCAAGCATGCCGTGTCTGAGGGCACCAAGGCTGTCACCAAGTACACCTCTTCCAAGTAAGAGGTTACTTGTGCACAACAAACACGCCATCCCACTACTACAACTTAATCGGCTCCATCGGAGCCACAGTTACATGTTAAAGAGACAGTTACCGACAGTGATATATTGAGAGGGAAATAAAAAAAATAAAATTATAATAATCTGCATTCTCTATTGGCGTAGAAACCGGACTAAATCGAAACATAATAAATAAATAAATAAATTCTGCGTGGAGTACTTTTACACCCACTGCAAAGTGACATACATGGAGTGTGTTTGGGCTTCATTTCTTGTTTGCAGCATGCCTATTTCATGTAAAAAAAAATTTTATTTTATTTTATTGTATGTTCTTTTATTTTATTTATTTCTTTACTTACTTATTCTTTATATATTTATTTGTTACTAGTTCTTGTTTGTTGCACCCACCCACCTCCCGAATTGATGACCTACTATCCAATCGTACCTCCACGAATGTTACCAACTTACCGTTAGCCGATTTGGGTAACCGAAATTAACGCTCTCCGACCACCAACCATTTCGATTGTCATGAAAATTATCTTCAGAACAGTTCTTTGGCCCTGAGAAGGGCCGAGTTATAGATGTCTGGTAGGTTTTGTTGTGCTTTTTGTTTTTCCCCAAGGAAGAGGACTTAAGCACGCTCTCCGCGGATGCGCCGGGCCAGCTGGATGTCCTTGGGCATGATGGTAACGCGCTTGGCGTGAATGGCACACAGGTTGGTGTCCTCGAAAAGACCCACCAGGTAAGCCTCAGAGGCTTCCTGCAGAGCCATGACGGCAGACGACTGGAAGCGCAGGTCAGTCTGGAAATCCTGGGCGATCTCACGCACCAGGCGCTGGAAGGGCAGCTTCCTGATGAGTAGCTCTGTGCTCTTCTGGTAACGACGGATCTCACGAAGGGCGACGGTTCCGGGCCTGTAACGATGGGGCTTCTTGACACCACCGGTGGCTGGGGCGGACTTGCGAGCTGCCTTGGTGGCAAGCTGCTTCCGTGGAGCCTTGCCTCCCGTGGACTTGCGGGCAGTCTGTTTAGTACGGGCCATCTCGACGACGAAATAGTCAATACGGGCGGCCCGCTGTTATGTTGTTAAGATTGTCGATCAGATCCCATGGGCCTTTTGCTTCAGGCGGTCTGCTGCTGGTGGTTCTGGCTGAGCTCCAGAGCAGCTTGGGACTGATTGGGATGGAGGGTCCCACCCGCAGATGGAGATACAGGCCAGGCGTGATGACCTGACTGTGATTACCACTGCCTCAACCTGGACGGTCAGCCTGACAGTGCCCCTGAACTGGGGGTCCACCCCATGGAGAGAGAGGATGCTTAAGCTATCTGCACGGATGACCCGGGAGAGGTGGTGGAATTTCAGGGGTCCATACCGGTTAGGAGGCTGCGTTGTGTGTGTGTGTTTCTTGGGAGATTTGAGTTCTGTCTCGGAGGCTTTGTGTGACCTCGCAATCGAGGAGATAGTGTTCAAGTGGGTTGGCTGCTGGCTCCTGACAGTAGGTGCATTCCGTGACGTCATTTCCGATCATCTGCCAGGAGCACTTGTACCCTAGTCGTAGTCGGTGAAGGCTGACTTGGGTTTGTCTTGGAGTTTTCTTGTCTGCGAAAGGTGGTTCCCCTTTTGTGGCCGCCAGGTACCATTTGGCTGATTGGGAACCAGCGTTGAGTGCGTGAAGGAAGCTCTTTTTGATGTGGAGCTTGGTAGTCTTTCTGAGGTGATTCTTGATCTGTTGCACACTTGTTGGAACTTGGATGTGTACGCTACTAGAACGTGTAGCTGCCTTGGCTGCTTCGTCTGCCACGTCGTTTCTTCCGATCCCTACATGACTGGGAATCCAGTGTAAGACGACTGGTCGGTTTTGGCTTTGGAATTCCTGTAGCTGCGCGAGGATCGAGGTGATGATGTGGACGTTGTCTCTTGGTTGACTGTGTTGCAGCGCTTGCATGGCCGATTTTGAGTCCGTGTGAATTATGACGGACTTGTTGTGTTGTGTTGCAGCGTGTTGTAGGGCCTTTGAGATTGCTACCAGTTCTGTTTGTAGGGTGGAGCAGTCGTTGGAAAGTCTCCATTTGTGGGTCTGACCTTGGGTGTAGAAGGCCGCTCCGGATCTGTGATGTTTTGGGTCCACCGAGCCGTCTGTGAAGTATGATGCTGCATCAGCCGGTGTCTCGGTGGCTATGGCTTGGAGAGATATTTTTTTGAGGTCCTCCTTCTGGAGGTTGGCTTTACTGTCGCCGAGGTCGGTGAATTTGAGTGTGGCTGGTGGAGGGCTCCATGGTGGAGGAACAGTGTAACCATTGTCTCGTGTGTCTTGGTTGTTCTTGACGAGTGTTTCTGCTTGCAGGTGTCGGATGACCTCGCTTGCCTCGTGCGACCAGGTGGCCCCTCGCACTCTGTGGTCGAGGTGGAGGGAGGCACTGATTCGAATCTTGGCAGCTGTGGGCTTGTCTGCTCTACAGATTTTGGCGAGGAGACCGGCTGTCACCTGCTTGACTCGTACTGCCAGGGGTGGTAGCTCGGTTTCCATTTGCAGATTGCAAATTCTGGTCCATATGGGTGCTCCGAGCATTGTCCTGAGAGCATTGTTTTGAATGACTTCTAGCTTAGCTATTTGGTCTTCTCTCAGTCCAATGAGTGCTGGAGCACTGTAATCTACCAGCGATCTGATGGCGGCTGTGTAGTAGGCTTTGAGCACATGAAGGTTTGCTCCTGCGGATTTGCTGGTGAGCGACCTCATTATATTGTGGCTGCTCTTCGTCCTGTGCCTGAGATACTCGAGTTGCGGCTTGAAGGTGAGTTTCTGGTCAAACCAGATTCCAAGACACTGGTGGGCGTTGGTCCAGACTACCGGCGTGTTTTGTATGGAGAGCAACTTGTCTGGTGTGTCTGTGCAGATGGCCATCGCTTTCGACTTGGCTGGATTTATCTTGAGTCCAAGTCTGTTGCACTCCTCTTCTATAAGTTGGAGTGCGTGTTGCGTGTTGGCTAGTCTGTTTGATCCTCTTACTATAAGTTGTAAGTCGTCTGCATAGCATAGGAGCTTGGCTGTTTGTCTGAAAGGAAGTTTGACTAGATTTTCCATCAGGACATTGAACAGCTTTGGACTGAGGATGCCTCCTTGTCGGGTTCCGTTTTCATGGACCCTGTAGCTTGAGGTTGCTCCCTGAAAGCGTACTCGTGCTTCTCTCTGTGTGAGGTAGTTCTGGATCCACCCCAGCAACCTTCCTTTGACGCCTTTTTTAGCGAGCGTAGTTGTAATGGCCAATGGATTTGCTAATTCGAAGGCTTTCTCCAGGTCGAGGAAGACCACCAGAGCTGGTTTGTTGTCCACTGTGCTGAGTATCTCGGCGATGTTGTTGCCTGTGCCGGTGTTCTCGGTGTAAGCAAAGATGTGAGGGTGTGGGCTGCCTACTTTCCACTTCAGTCGGTTGAGAGCCATTCTTTCTCCCGTCTTCGCTATGCAGCTGAGAAGGGAGATGGGCCTCGGTTTGTCTGGTTCTCTGGGCTTCGGAATGGGCTGTATATCTGCCTTCTTCCATTCCGGTGGGAGTCTTTGTGCTGTCCACGAAGCATTGATGGCTTGCAGCAGAGCCTCGTGTCCGGCTGTACCGGCATGAGAAAGCATGGAGTAGGTTATCCTGTCGGCCCCTGGAGCTGTATCCTTGCTTCGTTTTAGCGACTTCTGGAGTTCTTGCTGGTTGAATGGTCTGTCAGTGTCATCTTCACTGTTGCAGGCCTCTTGGATCGTCTGGAGTCTGACCTGTCGCAGACGCCGTTGTGTCTCCTCCGCCTGTCTCGGGAGGTTCTTCGTTGCTGCTCGGTCAGAGAACAGTTTTGCAAGTCTCTCGGCTTCTTCTTCTGGGTTGGGATGAGTTGGTGGTGGTGGTGTTGCCTTCCCAGATGCCCTTCGGATCTGGGCCCACATCTTGCCAAGGGTGGTGTGCTCGTTCAGTTCGGAGCACCACTTGAGCCAGCTTGCGTTTTTAATTTCTTCCTTCTCTTCCCTGGTATCCTTGACTATGACTTGCAGGAGATGTCTGTTTGTTACCGTGGGATGTCTCCTGTAGTTTCTTTGGGCCATGTTCACTCTGTGGTTGAGTTCTTTCACCCTGGGACAGTAGTACCAGTAATCATTGTACTGTCTTGATGTGGGTTTTGTTTTTGGGATAGCCTCTTCTGCCGCTAGGTGAAACGCCTCGACCAATTGGTGGTGGAGGGTTGTCTCATCCGCGGGTGCTGCGCCGGCCGGCTGTGATTTTTCGCGCCACTTAGCCAGGTGTTTCTTGAAGAGTCCCCAGTCTGCCTTTTGAGTGTTGTATCTCCATCTCGGGGGGGGTGGAGGGGGGAGTTTGTTCACCTTCAGCGTTGTTAGGGTGGCGAAGTGGTCACTGGTCAGCGTGGGGTGTATCTGCCAGGAGGCCGAAGGCTGTAGTGCACTGGAGACGAAGGTTAGATCTAGCCTTCCTCCCCTAGTGTGGGTGGGCTCTCCGGTGTTCAGGAGGCAGATCTCGGGTGTATCTTGAAAGGTGGTGTATAGGTGTAGGCCGTCTTCATTTGTGGGGCTTGCCGAGCTTAGGAAGGGATGATGTGCGTTGAATCCCCTCCTATGAGTGTGGCGTGGTCGGCGGCCGAAGCAAATAATTGAGTAACCTCCAGTGAGCCCCTTGGGTTCTTGTAGATGTTGTGAACAGTTAATTCCCGTTCTTGGAGGGTTACTTTGACGGCCTGTGTCTCGATGTTTTCCCCACATGGAAATTGCTGCGTGACATCGGCGGAGGGTATGCTTGACTTGACCAAGATCATACATCCTCTTGTTGACGCCTGCGTGAAATGCCTCCCGTATGTCTTGTAACCGCTGAATTTGAAACAGTGGTGTTCTTGTAGAAGTGTTTCTTGTAGGAGTATGATGTCAAGCTTGTCCTTGGCTGCTGCTTCTTGTAGGAGGTGTTTCTTGTTTTTGATGCCCTGAGCATTCCATGTTAGGATGTTCAGGGTGCTGACGTTTTCCACCACTGTTTCATCGGGGACTTCTGGTGGTCCTCGATGGAGATGTCCAAGTTCGATTCCAACTGAATCAGGTCCATGTCTTCGTGTTCTGTGGTTTTTGCCTTCTGGGCCGTGGTTCGGTTCAGGGGAGTTGAAACGTCCAGTTTCTTTCTGGAGCTGTCGGTATCTTGGGAGCTGTCGGTATCTTGGGTTCTCTGGTGGCCTTCTTCGGTGTAGAGTGTACCTCGGCTGTTACTCGTGTGCGGACCGGCGTGGCTTCCTCCACTGAGGTGGCTGGAGCTGTGGCGACTTGCCCGAGGACGCTCCCCATGAGTATTTGGAGCTGTGTGGGTTGGATCTTGTGGCCCAGTAGTCCGGCTAGGCCCTCCGCGAAGGTTGTCAGTACCTTGGCTAGGTCTGATATGTGTATCATTCCTTCTGGTGCCTTGGTGTGTGCTTCTTTTGTCTTTCTCGTGGTTGTCGTTGTCTGCTGCTTGGGTGGCTGAGGTGTGGCTGTAGTGAGGCCAGGAAACTGGGCTGCACTTTGGGTGTTGACTGGCTGAGGAGGTTGTCTTGTTGTTTTGGCCTTTGGGTTCCCCACACGAAGGTACTTGGTGGGGCTGGTGTGTAGGCGGTGGGGGCCGGTCTTGCTGCTGGTCGGTTTGCCTGGACCCTCTTTGTTCTCTCGGAGCATCCAGGATTCCAGGCGTGGTGTTTGCCCCCGCAGTTGGCACACTTGGGGGCAATTTTTTCCCCATTTTTCAGCTTGGTGAGGCAGGACTGTGTGCCGTGCTTCTGTGCGCAGACTGCGCAGATTTCCCTGTACGTGCACCTTGTCTGATGGTGCCCGTATTTCTGGCATCTGAAGCACCGCAGGGGCTCTGGGACGAAGGGCCTCACTTCGTAGATCCCCCAGGTTTTGAGGTCTATGGTGCTGGGGGGTGAGCCGTAGTGCGTTATGAGCACTTGTTTCGTGGTGGCCGTCTTGTCGGACAGGGGAGAGCATCTCTCGGCTTTTAGGATCTTCGGGTGGTTCTCCAGGGGTTCGAGAGGTAGTTCCTTTGGGTACCGGAGGACTACCGACTTCATCAGTTTCTGGGCGGGGTCTAGCTTGGTTGAAGTAATGGTGGTGGTGTTTTGTAGGTAAGTGTCGAGGGTGGTGGCGGAGTTCTTGTCTTTGGGGTGAACGATCATCTCCCCCTTTAGGTTGGGCCGCACTGAGAACTTGGCCAGTGGGTTTTGCTTTTCCATCTCTGTGACGGCGGCATATGTTGTTTTTGCGTCCGTTTTCGTGATCCGGAATTTTGGCAGTGTCGTTGGAGGTGAGCTGGTGGTGGTGATGGGTGCCTTGGGGGCTGCTTGACGGCAATCGTTTCCCGAAAAGGCACGTCGGCGTTTCTTATTTTCTACCTTCGTCCAGTTGTCCTCAGTAGCGGTAGCAGTGGTGGTGGTGGTGGAGGTGGTGGTGGTGGTGGAGTTGTTGGAGGTGGTGGCAGAGTTCCTACTTTTCAGGGCTTCGTTGAAGGCGCGTAACTGGTCTGCTTTCTCTGTGCGAAGCCTGTCGTGGTTCGGGTCGTCAGGTTGGCGGTTCAGGCGGGGATCGCGGTTAGGAGGGCGTACGCGCTCCATAACCATCCTACCTATTCCGGTTGAGTAAACAGCAAAGGAATTACAGCACTCCCCACTAGCTGGTGGTCGTAGAGTGGTTCCTGAGCTTCTCTCACGGAGCCCCGATTGGGGAAGCCTACTTCCTAGTGTATGTGACTGCTCACTTATAGACGTGAGCTAAGTGTGCCTATTTGGGAAGGATAAGGATTGCGACCCTCTTTCCAGGTGGACCCGCACGATCACGGTTTTCCTGGAAAGACTCGGCTGGGGAGGGTTTTGCTCCGACCCCCTTTCGTGTTCACAATCTCCTGGGAGGGAGGTGAACAGTTACAGGGGGGACCGCAGGACGAATACACTTTTGAGGGTGCAGGTCCCTAGGCCAGAGCGAAAAAGGAAAAATGGTAGTAGAAGGAAAAGAGCTCAAACCACGCCGGGAATATCGCGCTATAACTGCTCTCCAGCTGGAGTGTGGGTCACTCACACCACCAGTGGGGAGGGCAAGCTAATGCTCGATAAACCGAGAACGCTCGTGAGTTGTTGTGGACGATGACAGTCGTGGGTGGTCCGGTCCGGGAAGATGGCCAACAATGGTACAAGGGAGAGGGCGGTCTTCAGAGTTCCGGGTCCAGCAGGAGGTCTTGTTGAGAGGTCTTCTTCGTTCAGGAGCGATGTGATGAGTGGGCGGCCCGGCAGGCGGGCGGGCTTATATACAGACATTCTCCACCTCAGTGGCCACCTCATTGGCCACGAGTGCCGCATGCGTCATCCGCAAGCTACGCCCCACCTCCAAGAGGGAGGGACGGCCTTGGATGAACGATACTACCGCTGCGTCCACAGCACGCCACCTACTCCCACCAAACCGTGGGCGAAGCCCACAGACACTCTCTCTCCCTCACCATGAACGGATACGAGTTTGTTAACGTGGCGCGGATACGTCCGGACACGCCGACCTGCCCCAAGAAACTAAACCTCCTAGTTCTCCAGAAGTTTTTCGAAGCTAATGGGATCGTGGGGGTCACCAAGGTAGAACGCCTAAAGCTCCATGGTGACATCAAGATCACCTTCGCCGAGATGGGCATGCCCGCTCAACTCGCGGAGATCCCAGACATCAACGGCATTCCTTTTAAAATGTTTGCCTTCATGTGGGACAACTTGAAGCTGGGTGTAATCTCCCACGCCGAAATTGCCCACATGGACAAAGCAGAGCTGAGTGAGCTCCTCAAGGAGCAGCAGCTCCAAGTTGTGAAGAAGCTGTCCGACACCACTGCCCTCATCGGACACCACTCCACCCTACCCAAGGAAGCTCAACTGGCGTGGGTAACTATGCCAGTCAAGCCCTACTGCAGACCGAAACGGTGTTACAAATGCCAGCACTATGGACACACTGTAAACAAGTGTGAGGCGCAGGAAGACACCTGCTCCATGTGTGGCAGCCCTGGACACCGCTACACGGCCTGCCCCAACACAGAGAAAAAATGCGTTGCCTGTGGTGGCCCACACTCCTCCGCCGACCGGACCTGCCCCAGATGGAAGGAGGAATGCAGGGTAGCCAAGGCTCGTCTTGAGAAAAAACTGAGCTACAAAGAGGCCCTCCTTGCTGTACGCTCCCAAGAAAAGAAAAAACCAGCAGTAAAGAAAAACCAAGAAAAGAAAACTCAACAGAAGCAGCCCACCACACAGAACCAAGAACACCACGTGGCCCGTGGTGCTGAAGCCCACGCGGCCAGTGGTGCTGAAGCCCACGTGGTCAACCTCTCCCTCTCTGAATTCTTCCACACCTATGAGGACTTAAAATACGAGGAAGACGAACAAGAAGACCCAAACACAAACGAATGGACAATTCAAGAGAGCAAGAAGAGAAGGAGAGAGAGAAGAAAATCGACATCAAGCTAAGAAGACCAAGACATCCCCTCCACACAAGAAACCAAAACACAATCAAGCCGACCAAGCACTGAACATCCATTGCCCAACCCATCACGCACCTGACGCTTGACCTGACGCTAGCCTGGCCTTGTCTTGTCGCCTCCCTGCCGCGTCCAGGCGGGTTGCTGTGGCTGCCTCCATCTTATAATCCCTCACGCAAGCGGTGTTTAGCCACTGCACCTGTTCTCTCCTTCTAAAATTCACTTCCATCCTATCTTTATTCTTCCTCTGAACCTCCTTCCCCCCTGTCACTAGCATTTTCTAGTCTCTCTCTAGGCTCGTCTTGGGCGCTTGTGGTAGAAGCGGTACCGCTCTTGCCTCGCAAGCAAGATGTAACGGGTTCGATTCCCGGGCAAGCGGAAATTGTTTGGACACTCTTCCTAGCCCCTTTGGTCCCTGTTCACCTAGCAGTAAAGTAGGTACCTGTTGTAAATCGAAAGGTTGCGAATTCGTATTCAGGGAAAGTTGTTGGAGCTTCTAAACTTGAACTGAACAAGCTCGTCTTGAGAAGAAACTGAGCTACAAAGAGGCCCTCCTTGCTGTACGCTCCCAAGAAAAGAAAAAACCAGCAGAAAAGAAAAACCAAGAAAAGAAAACTCAAGAGAAGACGCCCACCACACAGAACCAAGAACACCACGTGGCCCGTGGAGCTGAAGCCCACGTGGTCAACCTCACCGTCTCTGACTTCTTCCACACCTATGAGGACTTAATACACGAGGAAGACGAACAACAAGACCCAAACACAAACGAATGGACACTTCAAGAGAGCAAGAAGAGGAGGAGAGTGAGAAGAAAATCGACATCAAGCTAAGAAGACCAAGACATCCCCTCCACACAAGAAACCAAAACACAATCAAGCCGACCAAGCACTGAACATCCATTGCCCAACCCAACACGCACCTGACGCTTGACCTGACGCTAGCCTGGCTTTGTCTTGTCGCCTCCCTGCCGCGTCCAGGCGAGTTGTTGCTGCTGCCTCCATCTTATAATCCCTCACGCAAGCGGTGTTTAGCCACTGCATCTGTTCTCTCCTCCTAAAATTCACTTCAATCCTCCCTTTATTCTTCTCCTGAACCTCCTTCCCCCCTGTCACTAGCATTTTTCGATTCGATTCGGCGAAGCCACACCAGGACCACCTGTAGTAGCAACCACAACAACATGACTGGACGAGGCAAAGGAGGCAAGGGACTTGGAAAGGGTGGCGCCAAGCGTCATCGTAAGGTGCTTCGTGACAACATCCAGGGTATCACCAAGCCCGCCATTCGTCGTCTAGCTCGGCGTGGAGGTGTTAAACGTATATCCGGCCTCATCTACGAGGAGACCCGCGGCGTCCTCAAGGTGTTTCTGGAGAACGTCATCCGTGACGCCGTCACCTACACCGAGCACGCAAAAAGGAAGACCGTCACCGCCATGGATGTGGTTTATGCCCTGAAACGGCAGGGCCGCACCCTTTATGGTTTTGGTGGTTAATCAACCTGATGGACGGGCGCACACCACCACCACCACCACGACAAACAAATATACGGACCTAATTTTAGGTCCACATTTAAATCGCTAAAGAGTTGGTTAGACACTGAGTAAATCGTTGAAAATATATCCAATAACATGATCCTCTCTAATTCTGGACTTGTGGTATGAGTATAGGTTGTGTGTGAACGTGTTGGAACCACTTCCTAATAATTGTCAGTCAGTCAGTCAACATTCACCTAACCTCCAGGTACCTCACCTAACTTCCTGTAGCGTCACCGAACCTCACGAAATGTAACCCAATGTAGTTTATAATCTATCCTAACATGACATAACATAACCACGCACTATATTACTTCGGTAAGAGTAATGAGTTTTAATACGCAAAGTTGCAGTTAGCATTCATTCATACATACATACATACATACATAACATGCTAGTGGCAGGGGGGATTGAAGTGAATTTTAGGAGGATAGAATAGGTGCAGTGGCTAAACAGCGCTTGCGTGAGGGACTTTAAGCAGCAACTCGCCTGGATGCGGCAGGATAGAGTCAGGTCAAGCGTCCGGTGCATGTTGGGTTCCGCCATGGTTTCTCAGTGTTTGGTCGGCTTGATTGTGTGTGTGTTGTTTTCTTGTTTGGAGGAAATGTCTTGGTATTCTTCTTCTTAGCTTGAAGTTGATTTTCTTCTAACTCTTCTCCTCTTGTTGTTCGTCTTCCCCGTGTCTGCTATCATTCTGTAAAGACTCTATATATGTATGTAGGTATGAGTGAGTAACAGTTGCCGGTTACAGTGATACTTCATATTCGCTGGTGTTGTACTGTATGGCTTCGGTATTTCTTAATATACAAACGGCACCGTTAGGGGATTGAGGTATTTAAAAACCAGCCTACATTACTTATATATAGAAATAAATAATGTGGCTTGGACAATAATGACGACTACTCTCTCCTACCTAACCCAAACAAGGGCTTTTCGAAAGTATACATTGGACACAATTGACTTAGTACATACATTGGTGGTTTAACAAAAGCCCTCATTAGAGAAAGGTGAAGGAGCACACAGTGAACATACAGATTAATGTTTGCACGCATAGATCATGTAAGGTGAGGTGTTGAACACCAGACACGTAGTGTAGTAACTCCCTCACAGATGGCGTTATGAGGGGCCTGATGATGTAGCAGTTACCTCACAGATGGTGTTATGAGGAACTTCACATGATGATGCTGTAGCAAAACATTCACTACGTGGTGTCGTAGCATCTTGGGGACACCACGTGGTCCACATGACTCACTCATTCAAGTGGGTGAGGTGTGGTCCCAGGCCTCTCTATCGTGGAGTCTCAGGGGAAGTATAACCGGGTACCTGGGACCTCACTGTGTGAAGGTGGTTAGCTAGCTTGGGTAAGACTCAACTGCCGAGTTGTTTTTCACTGAGTTAAGCACTGTTCACCACTATTCATCACTGGTTCCATTCCTTTGCCAAATGAGGTAGTACCTTATGGCAAGAACTTGTTGATAGTCCGGTGGGGAGGAGGGTTCAGGGGAGTGAGTTGGTATGGGCCAACATATATAATAATAATAATAATAATAATAATAATTAACGGTTTATTGAAAGTGCTTGGCAGCCAGAAGGCTGAAAATATACAGTTACATATTTGGGGAATGGGTTACGAATTACAAATAATATACAAGTAACATGAGTGACACAAATAAGACATATAATAACTAGCTGGGGAAAAGCTCAAACTACAGTTCATTTCAACATAGTGACAGTGCAAGGAGTAGTGTTTACTGGGAGTGAGTACACTGATTTATTACAAGTTATCGATAATTTTTACAATGGTTGGGACTGGGCTGTTCTTATAGAGATCAGTTCGTGCACGTATGGGCTGGATGCGGTTGTGGTGTCGAAGAGCAATTCTCGGACTAGGGATCTCAGGTGGTAGTAGGAGCCGGTGTCGGGGATGGTGTAGAAGCTTCTTACCAAATTTGCAGATGAGGTCGTGGTGATGGTCAGTGAGAGTCTAAAGGGTCGGTCAGTGTGTTGAGCGCTTCTTGATATGTGGAGTAGGAAGGGTAGAGAATAATCTTGCATGGCCTCTTTTGCACTTTTTCTAGGTGTTTACGTTGTGTGGCATTTAGGGAAGAAGACCAGGTGAGCTTGGGAAGTATGAATGTTGTGTAAACACTGAGGAGCTCGTGTGCAGGAACACCGAGGGACTTGAGTCGGCGTAGGAGGTGGAGACGGAAACTGGAGGATTTGATAACTTCACTGACGTGTGGTTTCTAATTTAGTTTGTTGTCTATATGTATGTGTGTGTGTGTGTGTATATACTACTGTACTTTTTAGATCCTCCTACGCAACCTAACCTATTATAGTTAAGTATAGTAGGCTATACACTATTTTGTTAGTATGTGTTATAAAATGTAATTGCATGTTATTATTATTAATATTATTATTATTAATATTATTATTATTCTTATTATTATTAGTATTATTATTATTATTATTATTATTTTTATTATTGTTATTATTATTACATACTAATATAATACTAAGTTGCCCACCAGATTTCCTCAGAGATGGGAGGAGCACATTGGCGGCGGTGTTGTTTATACTCCGCCCGATTACTGATTCCTATTCACCGAGCCAGAGCTGGCGGGCGGCGTGTTATGTGCCACGTTTTGTTTCCCATTGGGCGTACCGCTCAGCTGGGGAGTTGGAGATTTCATAAAAAGAAAGTTTGAGTGGAGAGCACACCTTTTCCTTCACATACAGTTATCTTAGACCATCTACTAGTATAATAGTTTGCACAAAAATACTCTACACTCTTTATAGGTTATTGTTATGTTGTTGTTTTTTTTTTTACTTCTCATCAGATTGTGCATTCAACTAATATACACTAATAGTGTGTTTATTATTATGTTTTATAGTATTATTTCGTAAAATATTGGGTAACACAATTATAGTCACTAGTATAGTCTATTATATTATTGGGGTTTATAGCAGTTTGTGGTCTAATAGTATCATGCTTTATGAGTGGTGTTCTATGTAGTGATGATTAGGCAATAAAATATGCTTTGGGTGTTTATAGCAGTTTGTGGTCTACTAGTATCATGCTTTATGGGTGGTGTTCTATGTAGTGATGATTAGGCCATAAAATATGCTTTTGGTTTATTGCTAACAAAATATACTTTGCTCTACCGCTGTAGTGCAATACATGGTGAAACTTACATACACCGTTAATAAAGTATTGATGGAAGAAGAAGTAAGAGGAAGAATTGTGGAGGTAATGAACAGTGAGACAATGTATAGCCTCCGGGATGGCGGCAGCGTTTCTGTTATTAATATATAATAAGACAATAGGAAAATATGTTGTTGTCTCTACCTGTATTATTACCTTTGCGATAGCATGGTTAAATTTGGGGAGGACAGAGGAAGGAGCAGGAGGTTAGGAAGGGATTTGTAGTGGGAGAGATAGTGTCTGTGATCCTCGGATCACCACTCCTCGGATTATGTCAGTTCAAGTTTAGAAGCTCAATCAACTTTCCCTGATTACGAATTGGCAACCTTTCGATTTACAACAGGTACCTACTTACTGCTACAGTAGGTAGGTGAACAGGGACCAAGGGGGCTAGGAAGAGTGTCCAAACAACTTGCCTGTGTGATGTAGTCGTGGCCAGAATTAGGTTAGGATACAGACACATCTGGCTAGTTAGTAACGCTGTACCCATACCGGAACACTCAGCATGTAAACTTTGTGATACACCTTTAAAGCACTATATTATTGAATGTGACACTGTCAAAGACATCTTGAACTATGTCATTACTTCATTGAGGACATTACATTCTTGCTGTTTATCCCAAATTGGCTAGCCCACACACTGATTAGTCAACAGTTAGAATATGACTCCAATGTATGCTGCTGGTAAATGTGTACTGTCAATGAACCAGAGTGAAAATAAGGTCGCCTCCCTTGCTGCTGCTGCTGCTGCTTCTGCTTCTGCTTCTGCTTCTGCGCCCTTCTAAGTCCCGTTTAAGTCCCCCACCCCAGGCCCCCACAACCGCCCTTCACATCTACACCATTCAAAATCAATTTCACTCAATTTGCACAGAGTGTTATCCTGCAAAACGTTGATGTCGTATATTTCTCTCTTTAAGTGATATCCTGTGGCTCCGAAAGGAGCCTGTTTGGTTAGGTTGTCTTGTGTGAACGAACCTTGGGTTCTTATTTCTTCTCTGTCTTCTTGGGGAGGAGCACAGCTTGGATGTTAGGAAGGACACCCCCTTGGGCAATGGTGACTCCAGACAGGAGCTTGTTCAGCTCCTCGTCATTGCGAATGGCAAGCTGAAGATGACGTGGGATAATGCGGGTCTTCTTGTTGTCGCGGGCGGCGTTACCGGCCAGCTCGAGCACTTCTGCTGCCAGGTACTCCATGACGGCTGCAAGGTACACAGGGGCACCTGCACCAACGCGCTCAGCATAGTTGCCCTTACGCAAGAGACGGTGGATTCTACCCACGGGGAACTGGAGTCCGGCCCTGCTAGAACGGGACTTTGATTTGCCCTTCACTTTGCCTCCCTTGCCGCGTCCTGACATGTTGCTGCTGCTGCTTTTCGTGATAGGAGTTAAATTTCCGCCCGCCACCTTGGTCTTTTATACCAAGCTCAGGATCAGGCCAGGTGGCCGTCTCGCGGACCCAACCAATGTAAGAGAGCCGTAGCTGCAGCCAGTCTGATCCTGAGCGGCCCGCTCGGTATATAAGGAAAAGTTAGTCGGGCCAGTTTTCAATTCTCTCGCTCCGCGCCACGAGTAACTGTGCCGCCATGCCTCCCAAAACTTCCGGAAAGGCTGCCAAGAAGGCTGGAAAGGCCCAGAAGGCCATTGCCAAGGGTGACAAGAAGAAGAAGCGCAGGAGGAAGGAAAGCTACAGCATCTACATCTACAAGGTACTGAAGCAAGTGCACCCCGACACAGGAGTCTCCTCCAAAGCTATGTCCATCATGAACTCTTTCGTGAACGACATCTTCGAGCGCATCGCTGCCGAGGCTTCCCGCCTGGCGCACTACAACAAACGCTCCACCATTACAAGTCGGGAAATCCAGACAGCTGTCCGACTCTTGCTGCCCGGTGAACTGGCCAAGCATGCCGTGTCTGAGGGCACCAAGGCTGTCACCAAGTACACCTCTTCCAAGTAAGAGGTTACTTGTGCACAACAAACACGCCATCCCACTACTACAACTTAATCGGCTCCTTCGGAGCCACAGTTACATGTTAAAGAGACAGTTACCGACACAAATATATTGAGAGGGAAATAAATAAAAAAAAATTATAATAATCTGCATTCTCTATTGGCGTAGAAACAGGACTAAATCGAAACATTATAAATAAATAAATAAATAAATTCTGCGTGGAGTACTTTTACACCCACTGCAAAGTGACATACATGGAGTGTGTTTGGGTTTCATTTCTTGTTTGCAGCACGCCTATTTCATGTAAACAATTCATTTTATTTTATTTTATTGAATTTTCTTTTATTTTAGTTATTTATTTACTTACTTATTCTTTATATATTAATTTGTTACTAGCTCTTGTTTTTTGCACCCACCCACCTCCCGAATTGATGACCTACTATACATTCGTGCCTGCACGAATGTTACCAACTTACCGTTAGGCGATTTGGGTAACCGAAATTAACGCTCTCCTACCACCAACCATTTCGATTGTCATGAAAATTATCTTCAGAACAGTTCTTTGGCCCTGAGAAGGGCCGAGTTATAGATGTCTGGTAGGTTTTGTTGTGCTTTTTCTTTTTCCCCAAGGAAGAGGACTTAAGCACGCTCTCCGCGGATGCGCCGGGCCAGCTGGATGTCCTTGGGCATGATGGTAACGCGCTTGGCGTGAATGGCACACAGGTTGGTGTCCTCGAAAAGACCCACCAGGTAAGCCTCAGAGGCTTCCTGCAGAGCCATGACGGCAGACGACTGGAAGCGCAGGTCAGTCTTGAAATCCTGGCGATCTCACGCACCAGGCGCTGGAAGGGCAGCTTCCTGATGAGTAGCTCTGTGCTCTTCTGGTAACGACGGATCTCACGAAGGGCGACGGTTCCGGGCCTGTAACGATGGGGCTTCTTGACACCACCGGTGGCTGGGGCGGACTTGCGAGCTGCCTTGGTGGCAAGCTGCTTCCGTGGAGCCTTGCCTCCAGTGGACTTGCGGGCAGTCTGTTTAGTACGGGCCATCTCGACGACGAAATAGTCAATACGGGCGGCCCGGTTGTTGCTGTTGTTGTATAGATTGTCGGACCGTAGTCCGACACGGGCCTTTGCCTATAGGCGGCCCGTTTGGTGGTTCCGGCTGGAGCTCCAGGAGCAGCCAGACCGGATTGGGATTGGAGGTGGTCCCACCTGCAGATTGGAGGGATACTGCAGGTTGCAAGTGTGAGCGGACCCCCGATCAGTGGACGCTTACCACCGGCCCCCACTCTTGGACGTGGTCAGCCTCGGAGTGGCGCGCCCCCCGAACTGGGGTCCGCACTTGCTGGGAGAGGATGCTTTCTAAGCTATCTGGGTGGTGGGTATCGTGTGATCACCCGGAGTAGGTGGTGAGTGTGGTCTGTGTGGGCCTTTCGGGTTAGAGTGGCCGCTGGTGTTGTGTGTGTTTCTTGGGAGATTTGAGTTCTGTCTCGGAGGCTTTGTGTGACCTCGCAATCGAGGAGATAGTGTTCAAGTGGGTTGGCTGCTGGCTCCTGACAGTAGGTGCATTCCATGACGTCGTTTCCGATCATCTGCCAGGAGCACTTGTACCCTAGTCGTAGTCGGTGAAGGCTGACTTGGGTTTGTCTTGGAGTTTTCTTGTCTGCGAAAGGTGGTTCCCCTTTTGTGGCCGCCAGGTACCATTTGGCTGATTGGGAACCAGCGTTGAGTGCGTGAAGGAAGCTCTTTTTGATGTGGAGCTTGGTAGTCTTTCTGAGGTGATTCTTGATCTGTTGCACACTTGCTGGAACTTGGATGTGTACGCTACTAGAACGTGAAGCTGCCTTGGCTGCTACGTCTGCCACGTCATTTCCTCCGATCCCTACATGACTGGGAATCCAGTGTAAGACGACTGGTCGGTGTTGGCTTTGGAATTCCTGTAGCTGTGCGAGGATCGAGGTGATGATGTGGACGTTGTCTCTTGGTTGACTGTGTTGCAGCGCCTGCATGGCCGATTTCGAGTCCGTGTGAATTATGACGGACTTGTTGTGTTGTGTTGCAGCGTGTTGTAGGGCCTTTGAGATTGCTACCAGTTCTGTTTGTAGGGTGGAGCAGTCGTTGGAAAGTCTCCATTTGAGGGTCTGACCTTGGGTGTAGAAGGCCGCTCCGGATCTGTGATGTTTTGGGTCCACCGAGCCGTCTGTGAAGTATGATGCTGCATCAGCCGGTGTCTCGGTGGCTATGGCTTGGAGAGATATTTTTTGGAGGTCCTCCTTCTGGAGGTTGGCTTTACTATCGCCGAGGTCGGTGAATTTGAGTGTGGCTGGTGGAGGGCTCCATGGTGGAGGAACAGTGTAACCATTGTCTCGTGTGTCTTGGTTGTTCTTGACGAGTGTTTCTGCTTGCAGGTGTCGGATGACCTCGCTTGCCTCGTGCGACCAGGTGGCCCCTCGCACTCTGTGGTCGAGGTGGAGGGAGGCACTGATTCGAATCTTGGCAGCTGTGGGCTTGTCTGCTCTGCAGATTTTGGCGAGGAGACCGGCTGTCACCTGCTTGACTCGTACTGCCAGGGGTGGTAGCTCGGTTTCCATTTGCAGATTGCAAATTCTGGTCCACATGGGTGCTCCGAGCATGGTCCTGAGAGCATTGTTTTGAATGACTTCTAGCTTAGCTATTTGGTCTTCTCTCAGTCCAATGAGTGCTGGAGCACTGTAATCTACCAGCGATCTGATGGCGGCTGTGTAGTAGGCTTTGAGCACATGAAGGTTTGCTCCTGCGGATTTGCTGGTGAGCGACCTCATTATATTGTGTCTGCTCTTCGTCCTGTGCCTGAGATACTCGAGTTGCGGCTTGAAGGTGAGTTTCTGGTCAAACCAGATTCCAAGACACTGGTGGGCGTTGGTCCAGACTACTGGCGTGTTTTGTATGGAGAGCAACTTGTCTGGTGTGTTTGTGCAGATGGCCATCGCTTTCGACTTGGCTGGATTTATCTTGAGTCCAAGTCTGTTGCACTCCTCTTCTATGAGTTGGAGTGCGTGTTGCGTGTTGGCTAGTCTGTTCGATCCTCTTACTATAAGCTGTAAGTCGTCTGCATAGCATAGGAGCTTGGCTGTTTGTCTGAAGGGAAGTTTGACTAGATTTTCCATCAGGACATTGAACAGCATTGGACTGAGGATGCCTCCTTGTGGGGTTCCGTTTTCGTGGACCCTGTAGCTTGAGGTTGCTCCCTGAAAGCGTACTCGTGCTTTTCTCTGTGTGAGGTAGTTCTGGATCCACCCCAGCAACCTTCCTTTGACGCCTTTTTTAGCGAGCGTAGTTGTAATGGCCAAAGGATTTGCTAGTTCGAAGGCTTTCTCCAGGTCGAGGAAGACCACCAGAGCTGGTTTGTTGTCCACTGTGCTGAGTATCTCGGCGATGTTGTTGCCTGTGCCGGTGTTCTCGGTGTAAGCAAAGATGTGAGGGTGTGGGCTGCCTACTTTCCACTTGAGTCGGTTGAGAGCCATTCTTTCTCCGGCCTTCGCTATGCAGCTGAGAAGGGAGATGGGCCTCGGCTTGTCTGGTTCTCTGGGCTTCGGAATGGGCTGTATATCTGCCTTCTTCCATTCCGGTGGGAGTCTTTGTGCTGTCCACGAGGCATTGATGGCTTGCAGCAGAGCCTCGTGTCCGGCTGTACCGGCATGAGAGAGCATGGAGTAGGTTATCCTGTCGGCCCCTGGAGCTGTATCCTTGCTTCGTTTTAGCGACTTCTGGAGTTCTTGCTGGTTGAATGGTCTGTCAGTGTCATCTTCACTGTTGCAGGCCTCTTCGATCATCTGGAGTCTGACCTGTCGCAGACGCCGTTGTGTCTCCTCCGCCTGTCTCGGGAGGTTCTTCGTTGCTGCTCGGTCAGAGAACAGTTTTGCAAGTCTCTCGGCTTCCTCTTCTGGGTTGGGATGAGTTGGTGGTGGTGGTGTTGCCTTCCCAGATGCCCTTCGGATCTGGGCCCACATCTTGCCAAGGGTGGTGTGCTCGTTGAGTTCGGAGCACCACTTGAGCCAGCTTGCGTTTTTAATTTCTTCCTTCTCTTCCCTGGTATCCTTGACTATGACTTGCAGGAGATGTCTGTTTGTTGCCGTGGGATTTCTCCTGTAGTTTCTTCGGGCCATGTTCACTCTGTGGTTGAGTTCTTTCACCCTGGGACAGTAGTACCAGTAATCATTGTACT
>NW_024757513.1:0-9163 GCF_018991925.1 Homarus americanus | reverse complement strand
AGTGAGGGAAGGACTTGTAGTATTGTGTAGAAGTGAGGGAAGGATTTGTAGTCTTGTGTTGGAGTGAGGGAAGGACTTGGTATGTTGTGTAGGAGTAAGGAATGGACTTGGTATGTTGTGTGGGAATGAGGGAAGGACGTGTAGTATTGTGTTGGAGTGAGGGAAGGACTTGGTATGTTGTGTAGGAGTAAGGAATGGACTTGGTATGTTATGTGGGAGTGAGGGAAGGACGTGTAGTATTGTGTAGGAGTGAGGGAAGGACTTGTAGTATTGTGTATGAGTGAGGGAAGGACTTGTAGTATTGTGTAGGAGTGAGGGAAGGACTTGTAGTATTGTGTAGGAGTGAGGGAAGGACTTGGTATGTTGTGTAGGAGTAAGGAATGGACTTGGTATGTTGTGTGGGAGTGAGGGATGAACTTGGCATGTTGTGTAGGAGTGAGAGAAGGACTTGTAGTATTATGTAGGAGTTAGGGATGGACTTGGTATGTTGTGTGGGAGTGAGGGAAGGACTTGCAGTATTGTGTAGGAGTGAGGGATGGACTTGGTATGTTGTGTGGAAGTGAGGGATGAACTTGTAGTATTGTGTAGGAGTGAGGGGTGGACTTTGTATGTTGTGTAGGAGTGAGAGAATTTCGTAGCAAATGCTCTACCTCATTCACTAGACTGAAAATAATACACAAGTGTTTTATCTTTGGGGAGGGAGTTTTATAAGGCACTGATTATATTTGATTCAGAGGTAATTACACTGCCTCTTCAGTAGGTAGGACTATATTTTATATATGTTACTGTATGTAAACATTGTCTAGTATGTTATATATATTAATTTATAATAAGTATGTAATAAGTAAATCAGCTTAACGTTGTGCATTTGTTAGGTAAAATGGTATGGTAGTTGGCGGCATGGTATCCACATTGTGTGGGTCACGGCAAGTGCAGGGAGGTAGACGAGCCTGGCTGGTGACAATGTGTGGTGCAAGTGTGGTACAATTGGTCTGGACTCAGGATATATTTATATGGAGATAAGTGGTGTATACTTTTGTACTTTTCTAGTGTATGGTGAGGCTGAGGTTCAGGTTTGGGTTAATTTAGGCTGTGGTCATCTGTACTGTACTTAAATTGTTCCTTTGTTTGTGGTCTCTTAACTTTATAATGCTAAGTTATGCATTTCATGATTCATATTCAACATGATACCTATATTTTGAGTTAATCTGAGGGTTATTATTGAGAACCTGGTGGAGATAATATAAGAGTCATTATAGTGTTTACCCTGCTTGTTGTTGTGACCACTCGTGTGACTTGTGACTTGACTAGTCGTAAATTCTTGATAAAGATTAGTGCTGGCATAACAGTACGAAGAAAGAGTGAGTTTAATTCTTGTTGCCCTGCAATATATAAAAAAAATATATTTTTGGTTCATAAAATTTTAATTTCTCAGGTATTAACAGAAAATACTACTCCAGGGAGGATGAGGACCATAACTTGGTGTACAGATGACGAGGCAACATCAAGATGGACAAGAGAAACGATCAAGGGAACAGTAAAGGATGAACATTCTCTAAATAACTCAGTCTACCAAACATGACAGGAAGTTGTATTGTATACAGTATATGTAAGTGTTGGTTAAATACGTCCACATAAATACTAAAACAGATTATAACAGCGTGTTGAAATCTTATCTACTGACTACTGTAGAGATACTGTAGCACTGTAGGAGTGAGGAAGAACAAGCAATATTATGTAGGAGTGAGGGAAGGACATGCGGTGATGTGGAGGAGTGAGGAAAGGTTATGCGGTGTTGTGTAGGAGTGAGGGAAGGACATGAAGTGATGTGTAGGAGTGAAGGAAGGACTTGCGGGGTTGTTTAGACGAGGGAAGGACTTTTAGTATTGTGTAGGATCTAGGGATGGACTTGCAGTGTTGTGTAGATATGAGGTATGGACTTCTAGTATTGTGTAGGAGTGAGGGAAGGACATGCGGTGTTGTGTAGGAGTGAGGAAAAGACATGAATACATATGTTGGAGTGAGGGAAAGACGTGCAGGGTTGTGTAGAAGTGAGAGAAGGACTTGCAGTGTTGTGTATCAGTGAGGGAAGGACTTCTAGTAATGTGTAGGAGTGAGGGAAGGACTTGCAGTATTGTGTAGGAGTGAAAGAAGGACTTGCAGTGTTGTGTATCAGTGAGGGAAGGACTTCTAGTAATGTGTAGGAGTGAGGGAAAGACATGCAGGGTTGTGTAGAAGTGAGAGAAGGACTTGCAGTGTTGTGTATCAGTGAGGGAAGGACTTCTAGTAATGTGTAGGAGTGAGGGAAGGACTTGCAATTTTGTGTAGGAGTGAGTGAAGGACTTGCACTGTTGTGTAGGAGTGAGGGAAGAACTTGCAGGGTTGTGTAGGAGTTAAGGAAGGACATGCAGGGTTGTGTAGGAGTGAGGGAATGACTTGCAGGGTTGTGTAGGAGTGAGGAAAGGATATGCAGGGTTGTGTAGGAGTGAGGGAATGACTTTCAGGTTGTGTAGGAGTGAGGGAAGAACTTGTTGTGGCTGTGTAGTAGTGAGGGAAGGACTTGTAGTGTGTTGTATGAGTGTGAGAAGGACTTGTAGTGTGGTGTAGTAGTGAGGGAAGGACTTGTAGTGTGTTGTATGAGTGTGAGAAGGACTTGTAGTGTGATGTAGGAGTGAGAGAAGTACTTGTAGTGTATTGTGTGAGTGAAGGAAGGACTTGTAGTGTGGTGTAGGAGTGACGGAAGGACTTGTAGTTTTTTGTATGAGTGATGGAAGGACTTGTAGTGTGGTGTAGGAGTGAGGGAAGGACTTGTAAATGTGGTGTAGGAGTGAGAGAAGGACTTGTAGTGTTGTGTAAGAGTGAGAGAAGGACTTGTAGTATATTGTATGAGTGACGGAAGGACTTGTAGTATTGTGTATGAGTGAGGGAAGGACTTGCAGGGTTGTGTAGGAGTAAGGGAAAGACTTACAGGGTTGTGAAGGAGTGAGGGAAGGACTTGCAGTGTTGTGTAGAAGTGAGGGAAGGACTTACAGTATTGTGTAGGAGTGAGGGAAGGACTTGGTATGTTGTGTAGGAGTGAGGGATGGACTTGGTATGTTGTGTGGAAGTGAGGGATGAACTTGGTATGTTGTGTAGGAGAGAGAGAAGAACTTGTAGTATTATGTAGGAGTTAGGGATGGACTAGGTATGTAGTGTGGGAGTGAAGGAAGGAATTGCAGTATTGTGTAGGAGTGAGGGATGGAATTGGTATGATGTGTAGGAGTGAGTGATGTATTTGTAGTATTCTATAGGAGTGAGGGGTGGACCTGGTATGTTGTGTAGGAGTGAGAGAATTTCGTAGCAAATGCTCTATCTCGTTCACCAGACTGATAAAAAAAACACAAGTGTTTTATCTTTGGGGAGGGAGTTTTATAAGGCACTGAATATATTTGATTGAGAGGTAATTACACTGCCTCTTCAGTAGGTCGGCCTATATATTATATATGTTCCTGTATGTGTTTATCGTCTGTGTTAATGTTATATATATATATATATATATATATATATATATACATATATATATATATACATATATATGTACATACATATATATGTTGGAATAAATTATAACAAGTATGTAATAAGAAAATCAGCTTAACGTTGTGCATTTATTAGTGAAATAGGCAGGAAGTTAAGGCATGGTATCCACATTGTGTGTGGGTCACGGCAAGCGCAGGAGGCAGACGAGCCTGTAGCAAGTGTGGTACAATTGCCCTGACTCAGGATATATTTATAAGGGAGATAAGTGGTGCATACTTTGCATTTTCTAGTGTATGGTGAGGCTGAGGTTCGGGTTTCGGTTAATTTAGCTGTGTCATTCGTACTGTATTTAAATTGTTCTTTTTACTTGGACCTTTTGCTTGTGTGTGTCTTAACTTTATAATGCTAAGTTATGCATTTCATGATTCATTTTCAACATGATACCTATATTTTGAGTTAATCTGAGGGTTATTATTGAGAACCTGGTGGAGATAATATAAGAGTCATTATCGTGTTTACCCTGCTTGTTGTTGTGACCACTCGTGTGACTTGTGACTTGACTAGTCGTAAATTCTTGATAAAGATTAGTGCTGGCATAACAGTACGAAGAAAGAGTGATTTTAATTCTTGTCGCCGTGCATTATGGACAAAAAATCTATTTTTGATTAATACAATTTTAATTTCACAGGTATTAGCAGAAAATTCTACTCCCGGGAGGATGAGGACCATAACTTGGTGTACAGATGACGAGGCAACATCAAGATGGACAAGAGAAACGATCAAGGGAACAGTAAAGGATGAACATTCTCTAAATAACTCAGTCTACCAAACATGACAGGAAGTTGTATTGTATACAGTATATGTAAGTGTTGGTTAAATACGTCCACATAAATACTAAAACAGATTATAACCGCGTGTTGAAATCTTATCTACTGACTACTGTAGAGATACTGTAGCACTGTAGGAGTGAGGAAAGAACACGCAATATTATGTAAGAGTGAGGGAAGGACATGCGGTGATGTGGAGGAGTGAGAGAAGGACTTCTAGTATTGTGTAGGAGTGAGGGAAGGACTTGCAGTGTTGTGGAGAAATGAGCGAAGGACTTCTAGTATTGTGTAGGAGTGAGGGAAAGACTTGCAGTGTTATGTTGGAGTGAAAGAAGGACTTGCAGGGCTGTGCAGGAGTGAGGGAAGGACTTATAGTATTGTGTAGGGGTGAAAGAAGGTTTTGTAGTATTGTGTAGGAGTCAGGGAAGTGCTTCTAGTATTGTGTAGGAGTGAGGGAAGGGCTTCTAGTATTGTGTAGGATTGAAAGAAGGACTTACATGTTTGTGTAGGAGTTAAGGAAGAACATGCAGGGTTGTGTAGGAGTGAGGGAAGGACTTGCAGTGTTGTGTAGGAGTGACAGAAGGACTTACAGGGTTGTGTAGGAGTTAAGGAAGAACATGCAGGGTTGTGTAGGAGTGAGGGAAGGACTTGCAGGGTTGTGTAAGAGTGAAGGAAAGACTAGCAGGTTTGTGTAGGAGTGAGGGAAGGACTTGCAGGGTTGTGTAGAAGTGAAGGAAGGAATAGCAGGTTTGTGTAGGAGTGAGGGAAGGACTTGTAGTATTGTATAGGAGTGAAGGAAGGACATGCATTGTTATGTAGGAGTAAGGGAAGGACTTATAGGGTTGTGAAGGTGTGAGGGAAGGACATACAGGGTTGTGTAGGAGTGAGAGAAGGACTTGCATGGTTGTGTAGGAGTGAGGGAAGGACTTACATGGTTGTGAAGGAGTGAGGGAAACTCTTGCAGGGTTGTGTAGAAGTGAGAGGAGGACTTATAGTGTAGTGTAGGAGTAAGGGAAAGACATACAGGGTCATGAAGGAGTGAGAAAAGGACTTATAGTGTGGTGTAGGAGTAAGGGAAGGACATACAGGGTCGTGAAGGAGTGAGATAAGGACTTGTAGTGTTATGTATGAGTGAGTGAGGGACTTGTAGTGTGGTGTAGGGAGAAGGGATGACATACAGGTCGTGGGAAGGAGTATGAAGGACATAGGGTCGTGAAGAGTGAGAGAAGGACTTGTAGTGTTATGTATGAGTGAGTGAAGGACTTGTAGTGTGGTGTAGGCGTGAGAGAAGGACTTGTAGTGTTATGTATGAGTGAGGGAAGGACTTGCAAGGTTGTGTAGGAGTGAGAGAAGGACTTGGAGTATGGTGTAGGAGTAAGGGAAGGACTTGTATTGTATGCGTGAAGGAAGGACTTGTAGTGTGGTGTAGGCGTGAGAGAAGGACTTGTAGTATGGTGTAGGAGTAAGGGAAGGACTTGTAGTATTGTGTAGAAGTGAGGGAAGGACTTGCAGTGTTGTGTAGGGAGGGGAGAGAAGGACTTAGCAGGCGGTGTAGAGTAAGGGAAGGACTGTATTGTAAGGAAAGAGGAAGGACTGTGGTAGTATTGTGTAGAAGTGAGGAAGCGACTCTGTGTTGGGGAGTAAGGGAAGGACATATAGGGTTGTGAATTAGTGAGGGAAGGACTTGCAGGGCTATGTATGAATGAGGAAAGGACTTGTAGTGTGGTGTAGGAGTGAGGGAAGGACTTGTTGTGTATTGTATGAATGAGGGAAGGACTTGTAGTGTGGTGTATGAGTGATGGAAGGACTTGTAGTGTGGTGTAGGAATAAGGGAAGGACTTGTAGTGTGGTGTAGGAGTAAGGGAAAGACTTGTAGTTTTGTGTTGGAGTGAGGGAAGGACTTGCATGGTTGTGTAGGAGAGAGTGACAAGGACTTGTGGTGTATGAGTGAGGGAAGGACTTGTAGTGTTGTGTAGGAGTAAGGGAAGGACTTGTAGTGTTGTGTAGGAGTGAGGGAATGACTTGTAGTCTTGTGTATGAGTGTGGAAAGGACTTGTAGTTTTGTGTTGGAATGAGGGAAGGACTTGTAGTGTGGTGTAGGAGTGAGGGAAGGAATTGTAGTGTTGTGTAGGAGTGAAGGAAGGACTTGCATTATTGTGTAGGGGTGAAGGAAGGACTTGCAGGGTTGTGTAGGAGAGAGAAAAGGACTTGTGGTGTATGTGTGAGGGAAGGACTTGTAGTGTTGTGTAGGAGTGAGGGGAGGACTTGTAGTGTATTGTATGAGTGAGGGAAGGACTTGTAGTGTGGTGTAGGAGTGAGGGAAGGACTTGTAGTGTGGTGTAGGAGTGAGGGAAGGACTTGTATAGGAGTGACCATATTGACTTGTGGCGTTGCGAAGCTTATAACTTCTAATACACTGTTGTAATCTTTTGTGTGGATTTGTACCTAGACAGTCAGGAAGTATTTTGTTCAACTTAATTATTTTGGACTTTAGTTTCATCTTCATTTGCAAAAGAAAATATTTTATTCTTCCTGGCAGTGAAATACAAGATGTTAGTTTAAGATTTTACTGTAAAATTAAGTAATTATTACAGCTTTACAACTTACTTATAACCAATGAGCATTTCCTATGGACAAACTTTTGAAATTGTAAACAAAAAAGATTGTATTTGTTGTAAATGTTCTGAGGCAGTATGTGAGGCCCCCAGGGCTTATATGCCGCCGCCACGGACTGTTTGGCTAATTAGGGCTGTGTGATGATCATAGGTGGTTGTATAATTGATTTAAGGACTATGTAAGATTGTCAGGGGTAGTTTGATCCAACCAGAGGCTGTTTGCGTCTATATTGTGAATATCAACTTGGAGATGTGTGAGGCTCTTAGAGAGCTACTGTACTTGTGACTGAGGGGATTAATTGATGCTCCTAATGTCTGTGTACAGAAAAAGATGAATATATCCTAAATAAGTCAGTCTACCCGACATGACAGGAAGTTGTATTGTGTATAATATTTACTGTTGGTTCGACAAGTCTTTATAAATGCTAAAATAGATTATAACGGTGTATTGAAAGTTTATCTACTGATCACTGTGGGAAGGACATGCAGTATTGTGTAATATTGTGGGAAGGACTTCAGTATTGTGTAGGAATGAGGGAAGGACTTCAATATTGTGTAGGAATGAGGGAAGGACTCACTGTGATGTGTAGGGGTGAGGGAAGGACTCACTGTGATGTGTAGGAGTGTGGGAAGGACTCGCTGTGACGTGTAGGGGTGAGGGAAGGACTTGTAGTGTGGTGTAGGAGTGAGAGAAGGACTTATAGTGTGGTGTAGGAGTAAGGGAAGGATATATAGGGTCGTGAAGGAGTGAGAGAAGGACTTGTAGTGTTATGTATGAGTGAGTGAAGGACTTGTAGTGTGGTGTAGGCGTGAGAGAAGGACTTGTAGTGTTATGTATGAGTGAGGGAAGGACTTGCAAGGTTGTGTAGGAGTGAGAGAAGGACTTGTAGTATGGTGTAGAAGTAAGGGAAGGACTTGATTGTATGAGTGAGGGAAGGACTTGTAGTATTGTGTAGAAGTGAGGGATGGACTTGCAGTGTTGTGTAGGAGTGAGGGAAGGACATATAGGGTTGTGAATTAGTGAGGGAAGGACTTGCAGGGCTGTGTATGAATGAGGGAACGACTTGTAGTGTGGTGTAGGAGTGAGGGAAGGACTCACTGTGATGTGTAGGAGTGAGGGAAGGACTCACTGAGATGTAGGGTTGAGGAAAGGACACACTGTGAGGTGTAGAAGTTAGGGAAGGACTCTCTGTGATGTGTAGGAGTGAGGGAAGGACTCGCTGTGATGTGTAAGAGTGAGGGAAGGACTCGCTGTGATGTATAGGAGTGAGGGAAGGACTCACTGTGATGTGTAGGAGTGTGGGAAGGAGTCACGTTGATGCTTAGGAGTGAGGGAAGGACTCACTGTGAGGTGTAGGAATGAGTGAAGGACTCACTATGAGGTGTAGGAGTGAGTGAAGGACTCACTATGAGGTGTAGGAGTGAGGGAAGGACTCCCTATGAGGTGTAGGAGTGAGGGAAGGACTGAGTGTGAGGTGTAAAATGAAGGGCTTCTGTCTCACCAAGGAGGCAGACTACTGGTGATGACGTCATTGTTCTTGTGGTCTGTTCCACCATTGACGTAGGCTACTAGTGGTGACGTCACTGCTGTGGTCCACCAATGGAATGCCTGAAGTGACTTCAGTTCACTTAACTTAAAATGCAGAGAACGTGTGACATAATGTTACAAGCAAGTTGTAATGATTTAATAAGAACTGAAAATTACAGTAAATTCTTGAAGTAGCATCTTTTAATCCAGTGCCAGCAAGAGTAAAATAGTTCGTTATACAAGTGGAAATAAAACTGAAGTACAAAATAAGTCAACAATGTCATAACATTGTTGAAGTTATGATATTTTGTACAGTAGTTTCATCTTCATTTGTATAACACAATGTTTTACTCTCGCTGGCACAGCACTGAAATAAAAAATGCCAGTTTAAGAATTTACCTTAATTATCAGTTATTTATTTATTACGTGTTCACAACTTTGTAACCAATGAATTTTTCCTCTGGACAAACTCTTGTAATTGCATTTTGTTTGTTTTTTAAAAGTTACACATATTAAAAATTAATTACAAGGCAGTGTGTCTTCAAGGGGATAAGTGATGTTTGTGACAACTTGGGGATGTGTGAGGCTCTTAAGAGCTATCTGTGTCTCTGGGAAGGCTGATTGATTCTCCCCTTAGATCTACATGATGCTTCTAGGGGGCTTATAAGTAGCTA
>NW_024757512.1:0-20234 GCF_018991925.1 Homarus americanus | reverse complement strand
ATCCTTTCCTCATGCTCCAACTTGGCCTGTTCCGACTCATGCTCCAACTCGAGTTCTTTCATTTTGATTTGGAACTCGAACCTTGCTCGTTCTAGTTCTAAGGCGTCTACTCTTTGTGTTTTTTCTTGAGGGCCAGCCAGACCTGAAGCAACTTCTGAGTGAGGAGGGGTGGTGGATAGTGGTTGAAGTTTCTTGGACATGGGCGTTAATCTGTCAACAGCGGATTCTTTTAAAACTTCTTGTTGAACCAACACTTCAATCACATGATTTTTTAACATTTCCTTAGTCAGTTGTTGTGAAAATGGGATATTGTAATAGTTGGCTATTCCTTTCCATTCTTTCTTCAGGATATTAACACGTAATTTAGCTACGGAAGGATTTTCAATAAAATCCTGGAGATCAAAACCTGAGGTGGCCATTGTTAAGAGAAATAGGATAAATTAACTAATGGTCAAAAGATAAGATAAGTGGATAACCCTAGAAAATATCACGGCAGTGGATAACCAGAAAGTCCCGGAAACTAACCAAGTTATACCTAGGGAAATTACACTTATGATTATTGTTCTTCTGAGAAGATCCTTAGATAAGGATAAGAGACTTGAAAGAGGTAGGGCGTATTACGGCATAAATATAAAGATCCGGATTAACAACCCTGATATACTTGAAAGAGGAAGGGCGTATTACGGCATTTATATAAAGATCCGGATTAACAACCCTGATAAATGGTATGATTGACCCCGAATGAGATAATGAGAAGAACAATAATGGAGGCTTTATAATTATGGGGTCCTGGTAGAGCGGGGCGTCCCAAGATATCACTTCACCCTAAACTAGTGACTATGGAACAGCCTACTCTGGAGTGAGGGTACGGCATTAAACAGATCCGGATTCTTCCCTACACTTGATAAGACTTACTACACGACTGCCACGTGTAATAACAGGTAAGCCTTATGACACTTGGAACCTAATATCCTACGGCTGTCACTCTTACTGTACGATAATACCAATATATGCACACACATATGAAGGAAACTTTAAACCACCGTAAAGCAATTGTGAACAGAAGTGACTGGGAGGAATAATTAACAACGAGTAACAAGGGAGGAAGGAATATGGTACTTAAGGTCGTGTCCTGTCACGGTCGCCATTTGTTACGAGTAGGGGATTTAGAATATAGTTATACGTCTACCCAGATCCCAACAGGTAACAACAACAAAAAAACAAAGACAATCGGACTATAAAAGGGTAGACAAAGGATGCGAGTTTTCGTTGTGTATAATAAAGTACCATAAATCCTTTAACAAAATATTCAGCTTATAAATTACCCTTAACCAAACTTAACCTAAATTACTACCAGTATACATATTAATACAACATAAACAGTAACAGTGGTACCCAAGTTGACCTTCACACAGTGAGGTCCCAGGTACCCAGTGATAACGGCCCGACCCAACTACCAGCGATGTGTTAATCCGTCTACGATAGGAAGGCCTGGGACCACACCTCACTCATAGAACACCGTCTGTGAGGGAACTACTACACCACGTGAGGCCCCTCATAACACCATCTGTGAGGGAATTACTACACCACGTGAGGCCCCTCATAACACCATTTCCGAGGCCCTCATAACACCATCTGTGAGGGAATTACTACACCACGAGGCCCTCATAACACCATCTGTGAGGGAATTACTACACCACGTGAGGCCCCTCATAACACCATCTGTGAGGGAATTACTACACCACGTGAGGCCCCTCATAACACCATCTGTGAGGGAATTACTACACCACGTGAGGCCCCGCATAACACCATCTGGGAGGGAGTTACTACACTACGTGTTTGCTGTTCAACACCTACATTAATCTATATGTTCACTGTATGTTCCTTCACCTTTCTCTAATGAAGGCTTTTGTTAAACCACCAATGTATGTAATAAGTCATTTATGTCCAATGTATATTTTCAGCCTTCGGGCTGCAGAACTTTTTCAATAAACCGTTAATTATTATTATTATTATTATTATTATTATTAAACAATCTTGAAGCAAGTGGACGTGGGGGAGGCAATACAAGATACAAATACTTAAGTGAGGAGCTGAGATGGCTGACGAGTAAGGCTGAGTATTGTAGAAGACGGTAGGTAGTCACTGCACCATAGGTTTAGAGGATAGATGATCCTGTGGTCACTTCCCAGAGCCAAGTGCTCTCTCCTCGAATTGGAGCTCACAAAGAAGACTTGGAGGAAGTGATGCAACAACCAGGATATGGAGAAGGGAAACCCTGAGTATAATTCAAGACGAGTCATACTGTGTCTGGTCCCTAGATGGCGCGTTTCGTGTAAAGGTAGGTAGATTAAGACAATAGATGGCAAGTTTTGTAGTGTTGGGGTGAGGGGTTCGCACACATATATATATACATACATACATACATACATACATACATACATACATACATACATACATACACACACACACACGTGTATATATTTGTATTACACTAAATAGGGATACCTACTGATTAGCGATAAGTTCTATATATTTCTGTTTTTTGGAATCTTCTGGATGGCCATAAGGGATCATATATATCATATAAAAGCATATAAATGATTAACTTCATACAAAACCTAACCTAACCTGACCTGACCAGACCTGACCTAACCTGACCTGACCTGACCTAACCTGGGATTCAATCCCAGGACCTGACTCTAACTCGACCTAACTCTAATCTCTAATTTGGATCCTGACCTAATCCCAATCTAACCTGACCTAACCTAACCTAACCTGACCTGACCTGACCTGACCTAACCTAACCTAACCTAACCTGACCTGACCTGACTTGACCTAACCTCACCTTGTGCAGTGTTGACTGAGGTGCCGCTCTCTAGGAGGAGGTTCACCACCTTCTCGTGGCTGTAATGTATTGCCCAGTACAGAGCCTCGCCTTCAAACAGAGAAAGATCAGTGGTAATATTTGATTAACACATAGATAGATTTTGTAGATTAAACATACATTAATTATTTCAAACATGAACACGCTTTCGGAGGACGCATTTAATATATACTTATTGTTACCACAATAAGACATACTAATTACGCATCAGTAATATTTCAATGTTATTCTGATCTCTTTAAATGTTAGCTTTTGCAAAATGTAATATTACTGATAAGTAATTAGTCTTAGTTTGTCTTATTGTGGGTAAAACAATCTCACAACAGGGGCGAATCCAGGATTATCAAAAGGGGGTCCAAGAGGTTGTGGGTGGGGGACAATGGTGAGGACAGCATCCCAACCCAGCTGGGGCGGGGGGGGGGGGGACGCTGTAAGACCCCAGATAATTGTTTAAAAGTGACCAATATTATGGTCATTTTGAGGCCATGTTATATTCGGAGATAATCTGAGGTCAATAGTTATTACTTTTTACTATATAGAAACGCCTGAGTACAATACTGTATTAAAGAAAAACTATTATAATTTGGTGATGAAACGGGAGGTCGGGCAGTGATTATAGTAGTACCTGGTGTGTGGTAATAAAAACATACTTAGGTCTGTTAGGACGTGCTTGATAATACCCATCTTTGGGATGACATAACTCACTGCTACAATCTTTATCCCTCAATAGGTATTTGACCAAAATGTGGGCTAATAATACCCAATATTTAGGCCAAGTTCACCACAAATTGGTATACATTACTGACCCGTTATAAAGTGCTTCCCGCACAGTGTTCTGGGCTACAACATAACCATAGCTTTCTTCTTTCACTTATTAATTTGTTGCCTTCCTCTCTCCGAGTTGATATCTTGGGTATTTGATAAAGGGAAAGGCTGGAGTGCTTACTGCATTTATTTCCACAAGCCAGAATGTGTGGCATCGCTACAGCAGCCACCAAGCCACTAAAAGTTAATAACATTAGCCCACGTCCGTAAGATTTCACTTGTTTACAATCTCATGTGCTCTCAGGTTCGCGCGCTTACCCATAATGCCCCTTAATAGTGACGTCACAGTTTGATGATTATTGTAAATCCTCTGTTCAGTCAGTCAGTCAGTCTATCTAAGTCGGTCAGTTATTTAAGTCAGTAAATTTAAGTCGGTCAGTTATTTCAGTCAATAAATTTAAGTCAGTCAGTTATTTAATTCAGTCAGTTATTTAAGTCAGTCAGTAACTTAAGTCAGCCAGATATTTAAGTCAGTCAGTCTATCGAAGTCGGTCAGTTCTTTAAGTCAGTCAGTTATTTAAGTCAGTTAATCTAAGTCAGCCAGATATTTAAGTCAGTCATTAATCTAAGCCAGTCAGTTATTTAAGTCAGTCAATCCAAGTCAGTCAGTTATTTAAGTCAGTCAGTTATTTAAGTCAGTCTATTTAAGTCAGTCAGTTATTTAAGTCAGTCAGTTATTTAAGTCAGTCTATTTAAGTCAGTCAGTTATTTCAGTCAGTCAGTTATTTAAGTCAGTCACTCTATCTAAGTCAGTCAGTTATGTAAGTCAGTCAGATATTTAAGTCAGTCTATTTAAGTCAATCAGTCTATTTAAGTCAGTCAGTCTATTTAAGTCAGTGAGTCCACTTAAGTCAGTCAGTTATTTAAGTCAGTCAGTTATTTAAGTCAGTCAGATATTTAAGTCAGTCAGTTACATAAGTCAATCAGTTATTTAAATCAGTCAGTCTAAGTAAGTCAGTTATTTAAGTCAGCCAGTTATTTAAGTCAGTCATTCTATCTAAGTAAGTCAGTTATTTAAGTCAGTTATTTTTGACAGTCAGTTATTTAAGTCAGTCATTTATTTAAGTCAATCAGTTCTTTAAGTCAGTCAGTTATTTAAGTGAGTCAGTTATTTAAGTTAGTCACTTATTTAAGTCGGTCAGTTATTTAAGTCAGTCAGTTATTTAAGTCAGTCAGTGAGTCAGTTTATTAAGTTAATAAATGTTATTAAATGATCTTGATGTTTAAACGCTGCCGAGTGTTAAGATGGCCGGTGTTAACGATATACCACGAACTAGATGGTTAGTGTTAGACATGTACCACGACCATAATAACTAAGGGTGTTTTACTTCACGTCAAGAGCCTTACTAACTCATTCTAACCTAAAGTGACTTAATATATTTACCCTTTGGTTAGTATGATTTGGTTTAGTTGTTGACTTATGAAATAAGTTATATTCGGTGGTTCCGACGTTCGTGGTATTTATTACCCAATCATAGATAATTATTAATTATCTAAATTAATAATTAGTAGACGACATAACCTTTTTTAAAAGTATTTTTAGACAATTACCTATTTCCCAAACATTATGACAGTTTATTATACAATGTATATTGATGTTTTTAAATACTTAATGTCGGCTCAAGATGTCCGGGTTTATGTTAATAATTTACCCCATATATCACTTGAGTAACTTTACAAGTAATTTACTCATTGTCATATATGTATTTATTCATCTATAACTTTAACTATGTTTTTATCCTCTATGTATTTAAGTTTATTAATTTATAATTAATTATAAAATATAAGAGTGATCAATGTTTTAACGGAAATATTATTCAACACTTTTATTACGTCATCTACGCCACTGATCATGTAAATAAAAAAAATAAATTAAATAAAACAGGATAATCTTAAAAATAAACGAATAAGAAATGAAGTTAAATATTTATAATAAAAATAGTTTATTATAGGTGTGTTTCCCCTGACATGGTGCAGCCAGCAGAGTTGCCAACTTAGCGACTTTGTAGCTAGATCTAGAGCTTTTTGTTTTTTTCTAGCGACACTTTAGAGCGATTTGCGACTTGTGGCAAATCTAGAGATATCCACAGAAATCTAGCGACTTTCTGGATACTTTTGGACTGTCCATGAAAACTCAGTTTTCCTAATTTCGAGCCCTAATATATAGCAACGGGGTTACAGGGACAATAAATAATAAGAAAAGTTTAATACATTTGAATGGGTCGTGGTACAGAAGGAGGGACACGTCTATTTCCTGATCACTTGATGTCAGCCCGTCCATGCATCTAACACCCTAACAGTGGCGGCTCGTGCAGTCCCCCCAGACACTCACTGCCAGGCGTATGATTCCTTTAGAGAGACAGCTGAATAATACACTACCAACAAATATATCATTTTATATGTTATTTAAATATTTTCAATACGTTGCTAAGTGAATTTTCATTAAAATCAGACCAAAATTTAAGTTACTTTCATAGTTGCTGTCAATGCTGTACGATTGATGTCTGTTATTAATTGGCGCCGCCGCCGCACTTGAAGCAGCTCAGTCTCGTACAACGTGTGGACGGTGTGGTTAAATCGTGCTTTCTTTAATTACCCTTTGACGATGGAAAATCGAGTGAAGTATTTGCAAAACATCAACTTTTCCCAGCTGACATTAAATGAAAAGACTGAAATCAAAGCAAGAGGAAGACCTACACCAGTTTTATCCATTCAACAGAACAGTACAAGCAGGAACAAAGAATATACACGCCAGTTTAACATGGTGAATGACAGACTGTCTGCTTTAGCAGTGATATCCATTGAAAATAAAATGATAACAGAAATAAAGGATTTTAATGAAATAGTAATAAACAATTTTGCTACATCGAAGAGCAGACACGCCGACTTTATTTTCAATTAATACTGGTCCATCACCACCTTCTACCACCACCACTACTACCATGCCCTGGGAATTAGTGGACATCAACTACAACTCATACCTGAGGTAGGTCAAATTTGTGTATCCTACTGTTGTGTGAGGCTTGCAGTCCCTCCATTTTATTTTTCACGAGCCGCCACTGCACCCTAAAATTGTGGTCAGAAGTGGCAAATTACAGAGATGCGACAGGTGAAAACCCTTACCATGATCTGGCTGAAATTGCACTCGCTGCCTTATCTCTTCCGCATTCAAACGCAGATGTAGAGCGCACATTTAGTAATATGAACTTTGTGAAATCAAAATTGCGCAACAAAATGAAACTATCGACATTAAAGGCAATTCTTACAATAAAGTATGGGTTAAAAAGACAGAACACCTGTTGTGCAAGTTATGAACTTCCTAGTGATATTTTAAGAAAGATAGGGACTGTGGAGGCATACAGTTACAAGAGAACCTGAACCACGCACTTCACATGCTTCCAGCTCTACAGTTGTTCACACTACCAAGAGGACTGGGATGCAATTACTATTGAATATAATAGGTAAGTGTGCACATTAAACTTTAAAAAAAATAATTTTTTTATTTTTACATAATGCATTTTATTTATACTCCGTCCATTATAGTCGGCATTATGAAAATATTATTTGCATCAAATTACTGAAGGGGGGAATAATAGCTAGAGACTTTTCATGGAAGATTTAGCGACATTTAGCTACTTTTAGGTACCAGCCTAGCGACATTTGAAAATCCGAGTTGGCAACCCTGGCAGCCAGTCACTCAGTCAGTCGCCCACCAGCCTCGGGTGTGAGTGTGTCGTCCTCCGTCAATAAACATCGTTACAAGTATATTTGTGAATTATTTTTAATAAGTTAATAATGCAGTTTTCCGAAAACACATTTAAAGTGTTACATCGTTGATATAAAGCCGTTAAATATTTGAGATAAGTCATAATAAAGGTTATATATAACAATGCTTAGGTGTTTTAATGCCAGCTGACCAACTGGGCGGGGCCAAGTAAATATGTTGCCAACTATGATTTTCACCAATTTTCCCCCTAAAATATTGTTTATTATATACCCCAACTGTACCTACACCAAGCTCCCTCAATACAATATACCAAACATATTACTGAAATAACATTATTGTTTTAAGTGACTACCTCACTGGGTGTGAGTGTCTAGCGCCACGAGCTTCATGTGAGTGCTTGATCCAGCTCCTAACTCTAAACATAACTAACGTATTTCCTCCATCAGTTATAATAAAGATACATAATTATGTGTATAAATAGAGTAATAAAATAACAACAAAAATATTGATTATATTAGACTCGAGGATAAACAAACAAACAATAAATAAAGACAATATGTATGATAACTTATTATTAAAGTTTATTAATATCCCGCGGTGTAGTTTATTGTTATTTATATTACAAATAACTAGAAGGACACTTACCATCGTTAACGTCAGCACCATTATCTATCAGGGTCTTTACTACCTCCAGGTGACCGCCCCGTGCTGCCGCCTCTAGTGCCCCGCCTGTAACTCTGGGTGAGTGAATGGGTGAGTGTTAGCGAGTTTGAAACTATGGGTGAGCGTATGGGTGAGTGTATGTGTGAGTGTTACTGTGTTTGTAGCCATGGGTGAGTGAATGGGTGAGTGTTACTGAGTTTGTCACTGTGGGTCAGTGTAAGGGTGACTTTTTGTGTGAGTATTAGTGAGTTTATCACTATTGGTAAGTGTTGCTAACTTTGTCACTATGGGTGAGTGTATGGGTGAGTGTTACTGTGTTTGTCACTATGGGCGAGTGTATGGGTGAGTGTTACTGAGTTTGTCACTATGGGTGAGTGCATGTTTGAGTGTATGGGTGAGTGTTAGCACTTACCCATAGTGACAAACTCACTAATACTCACACAAAAACTCACCCATACACTCACCCATAGTTACAAACTCGCTAACACTCACCCATACACTCACCCATAGTTACAAACTCACTAATACTCACACAAAAACTCACCCATACACTCACCCTTAGTTACAAACTCACTAACACTCACCCATACACTCACCCATAGTTACAAACTCACTAATACTCACACAAAAACTCACCCATACACTCACCCATAGTTACAAACTCACTAATACTCACACAAAAACTCACCCATACACTCACCCATAGTTACAAACTCACTAATACTCGCACAAAAACTCACCCATGCACTCACCCATAGTTACAAATTTGCTAACACTCACCCATACACTCACACATACACTCACCCATAGTTACAAACGCACTAACACTCACCCATACACTCACCCATAGTTACAAACTCACTAACACTCACCCATACACTCACCCATAGTTACAAACTCACTAATACTCACACAAAAACTCACCTCTACACTCACCCATAGTTACAAACTCACTAATACTCACACAAAAACTCACCCATACACTCACCCATAGTTACAAATTTGCTAACACTCACCCATACACTCACACATACACTCACCCATAGTTACAAACGCACTAACACTCACCCATACACTCACCCATTCACTCACCCATTGTGACAAACTCACTAACACTCACCCATACACTCACCCCATACACTTACCCATTGTTACAAACTCGCTAACACTCACCCATACACTTAGCCATAGTTACAAATTTGCTAACACTCACCCATACACTCACCCATAGATACAAACGCACTAACACTCACCCATACACTCACCCATTCAATCACCCATTGTGACAAACTCACTAACACTCACCCATACACTCACCCCATACACTTACCCATTGTTACAAACTCACTAACACTCACCCATACACTCACCCATAGTGACAAACTCATTAATACTCACACAAAAACTAACCCATTCACTCACCCATAGTTACAAACACACTACACTCACACATACACTCACCCATTCACTCACCCATAGTTACAAACACACTAACACTCACACATGCACTCACTCCTTCACTCATCCATAGTTACAAACTCACTAACACTCACACAAAAACTCACCCATAGTGACAAACTCACTAACACTCACCCATTCACTCACCCATAGTGACAAACTCACTAACACTCACACATTCACTCACCCATAGTGACAAACTCACTAACACTCACACATTTATCCTGTGAGGAAAATGAGGAAAAAATTCCCCTCACTTGCATCCCAATCTTGCCCAGTTCAAAGCTTTCTCTCCCTACTCTCTCCCTCTCTCTCTAGTTCTATCTCCCTTTCATCCTTCCTCCCTTACGCTAATTCCATCTTTATTTATTGTTTTCATTCTTTTCCCATTCATCATCATCATCATTTCTCTCTCGATCTCTTTCTGTCTGTCTGTCTGTCTATCTGTCTATCTGTCTGTCTGCCTGTCTGTATCGTCTCTTACTCTCTTTCTCTCTCTTCTCTCTCTCCCTTAAACTAAACCCTTTCCCCTACCTATATCAACGACACACACACACACACACACACACACACACACACACACACTCAATATAAATACCAACTTTGCATGTCAGTCTGCCACGTAAATTTGCAATTACTTACCATGCAACGTGATAGAGGCCTGCTACTGCTACTTTGTTCCTTAATTTATGTAGTTTTGATGTTACTTTATGTAGTTTTAAGTAACTTTGTGGTTTTTATGTAAGTTTATGTAGTATTATGTAGCTAGAGGCCTATGTGGTTTTTAGTTTATGTAGTGTTATGTAATTTTATGTAGTTATTATGTTACTTTATGTAGTGTTACGTAGTTTGTGTAAAATTAAGTAACTTTCTGATACTTCAAGTTATTTAAGTAGCTGTATATAACCGTAAGTAACGTTAAGTAGCTTTATGCAATATATTTATCTATATTTTACTAAACAGAAATTCATATCTCAGAAAATACATAATATATATACGTATTATTCAATGTATACCAAGGAGTGTACAGTATGTATAACCCGTGTATGTTAGGTATACTTTGGAGGGAGTGACGGTAACTTATGAGTGACAGTAACTTATGAGTGACGGTCGTAACTTACCTCTTATGGGTGAGTACAAGAAAATATTAAAGTGTATTTTTACGTATCTTTCTATCTGTCTGTCTGTCTCTTTGTCTGTCTGTCTGTCTGTTTCTTCTGTTTTTCGTCTATTTATCTCTCTCTCTTCTTATTCCTTTTCCTTCTTCCGCTTCTCCCATTTCATCCTCTCTCTCTCTCTCTCTCTCTCTCTCTCTTTATTAATACTTTTACCAACCCATCTCATTCTTTCAATGTCTTCTACCTCCTCTTTCTTCTCCCCCACTCCCCCACCTTTCCTCCCCACCAACACCACCTCCCACCAACATTCCCTCCCTCATTCCCTCCCTCTCTCCCTCACTCACCAACACCACACAGTTGCCAGGTGTCGCCATAAACACAAAGAGTATTACCCTCCCTATGTCTTTTCAATACAAGGGATCACCCATCACAACTGAGCTGAGTTGTGGGGTGTGTGGGTGTGTGGGGTGTGGGGTGTGGGGAGTAAACACAGGTGACGTAAGAAGGGAGAATATATACACAAGTTTATACCCAAAGAAGGTGTAGTTTCGTTTATGGGGGAGATGTGTGTGTGTGTGTATGTGTGTGTAGGGTACGTTTCTGGGGGAATGGGGACAGTTTATGGGGGTATGAGGCCTGTTTCTGGGGGTGTAGGTTCCTCTCTGGGGTGAAGGGTAGTGGCCCTCCATCAAATAAGTCTACGGTATCATTCAGCCACTTTTCAATACACAATAATACCTGTACCACCATTTGTATTCGTACCTGCAATTGTATCCGTATCTACACCTGTACCTGTGCCCCCATACTCCCAGAGATGACACCCCCACCCCCAGAGATGCCCCCCAGAGACGACACCCCCCACCCCCAGAGATGCCCCCAGAGACGACACCCCCACCCCCAGAGACAAATGCCCCCCACCCCCAGGATGCCCCCCCAGGACGTACCCCCCACCCCCAGAGATGCCCACAGGACGACACTCCACCCCAGGATGACACCCCCCCCCACCCCCCAGGATGAGCACCCCCCACCCCAGGGAGTGCCCCCAGGATGCCCCAGGACGACACCCTGCCCCAGGATGACACCCCCACCCCCAGAGGATGCCCCCAGGACGACTCCCCCACCCCCCAGGATGCCCCAGGACGAGCACTCCCACCCCCAGGACAGCCACCCCCACCCCCAGGATGCCCCCAGAGACGACCCCACACCCTCAAATATGCCCCCACAGCCCCAGAGATGACACCCCCACCCCAGAAACGACACCCCCACCCCCAGAGACGACACCCCCAACCCCAGAGATGCCGCCCCCCAGAGAAAAAGACGGTGCCGTGGTGTGAGTTGTGTGATATCCATTACCCCACTTTCTCTTTCTCCATATCAGTTTGAGAGCTCACCCCCGGAGTTTGAACCGGAGGGGGGAGGGGGGAGAGGAGGAGGAAGGGGAGCAGGAGGAGGCAGGAGGGTGAAAGATGGGAGGTAATAGGAGAAGGAGGTAAAAGAAGGAAGAGAGAAGGGGTTAGGAGGAGGAATAGGAAGCAGAGAGAGAAAGGGGAGGAAAAGCAGTGAAAGAAGAAGGGAGAACAGGGGTGGAGAGAAAGAGAGAGGAAAGGGGAAATGGAGGAAAGAGAGGGAGGAGGGAAGGGGAGAGAAGAGAGTGAGGTAAAGAGGGGAACGGACGGATAGAGAGAGGAGAGAGAGAGAAGAGAGAGAGAGAGAGAGAGAACAGTAAGCCATCTCCAGTTCCTACAACTATTAAAACAAGTTAACGTTTTCCTAAGAGGGCCAAGTGAGTCGGCCTTCAAAGGTGATGTTTACAGAGGAGGCTAATGCTCTCTCTTTCTCTCTCTCTCTCTCTCTCTCTCTCTCTCTCTCTCTCTCTCTCTCACTTTCTCTCTATCTCTTTCTTTCAAGGACTTTTTCTCTTTCTTTATCTCTCTCTCTCTACAACTCCCTCTCATCTTCTCCCCTTCCGTCCATTTTCCACATCCTTCCTCTCCCTCTTTCCTCCAACCTCTCTCCCCATCTCCCCCACCCACTTCCCTTCCTCCCCACTCCTCTCCCCACAAGAACATGTTTATCTCCTGTAATCTCACACCATCCGGCCCAGGTGTGATTGGCTTACTGCTCCAACAATAATCGTTTCTCATCACCACCACTACCACCACCATCATCACCACCACTACCACCACCACTACCATCATCTCCACCACTACCACCATAACTATCATCACCATCATCTCCACCACTACACCACCACTACCACCACCATCATCACCACCACTACCACCACCACTACCATCATCTCCACCACTACCACCATAACTATCATCACCATCATCTCCACCACTACCACCATCACTATCGCCACCATCACCATCATCGCCACCACTACCACCATAATTATCACCACCACCATCCAGTATCGTCACCACCACAGCCACCACCACCACCAGGTCAGGTCAGGTCAGGTCAGGTGGACTGTCAGTTCCACCTGAGATCAAACCAAGGACCTTTGAGGACTGGACACGAGTGCTGTATCCACTTTGCCATCTTAGTGGGTGGTTACCTGTATAGTGTATGAATTACCTGTCCCGTACATACATACATACATACATACATACATACAAACATAAATACATACATAAATACATACATACATACATACATACATACATACATACATACATACATACATACCTACATTCATACATACACAAACACTTACACACATACACACACACATACATACATACATACATACATACATACATACATACATACATACATACATACATACATACATACATACATACATACATACATACAAACATAAATACATACATAAATACATACATACCTACATTCATACATACACAAACACTTACACACATACATACATACATACATACATACATACATACATACATACATACATACATACATACATACATACAGTACATACATACATACATAAATACATACATAAATACATACATACCTACATACATACATACATACATACATACATACATAAATATATAAATACATAAATACATACATACCTACAGTCATACATGCACAAACACATACATACATACCTGTGGCGTCCCCCAAGGCACCAAGATGGGACCACTCTGCTTCCTTATGCTCATCAATGATGCCCTAAGAGAAACCCTGCTCGCTGGAAATATGTCGACGACTCCACCATTGGGATCAGCGTCAACAATTCTGCTCCCAACTATACCGCCCTTCAGGATTTATTGAACAGTCTCCAAAACTGGGCCACCAACAACCATGTCACCATCAACCATACCAAGACCATGGTTATGCACATCAACCTCTCCTCCGACATTGTCCCACCTCCTTCCATTACTCTGGGTCCGAACACACTCCAGGTTGTAGATTCCACGAAGCTCCTCGGCGTCACCATAGACAACAAACTAAATTGGAAACCACACATCGGTAAGTTAGTAAAATCCTCAGTTCCGTCTCCACCTCCTCCATAAACTCAAGTCCTTGGGTTCCTGCAAGAGCTCCTCAGTGTTTACACAACATTCATACTTCCCAAGCTCACCTATGCCTCCCCCACCTGGTCTTCCTCCTAAATGCCCACACAACATCAGCCTAGAAAAAGAAAGTGCAAAAAGAGGCATGCAGATTATTCTCTCCTTCTACTCCACATATCAAAGCGCTCAACACTGACCCTTTCGACTCTCACTGACCATCACCACGACCTCATCTGCAAATTTGGTAAACTTCTACACCATCCTCGACACCGGCTCCTACTACCAGGATCCCTGGTCCAAAATTGCTGTTCGACACCACAACCATCAGCCCATATACGTGCTGAACTGGTCGCTATAAGAACCAGCCCAGTCCCAACCATTGTAAAAATTATCAATAACTTGTAATAAACCAATGTATTCACTCCCAGTAAACACTACTCCTTGCACTGTCACTATGTTGAAATGAACTGTAGTTTGAGCTTTTCCCCATCTAGTTATTATATGTCTTATTTGTGTCACTTATGTTACTTGTATATTATTTGTAATTCAAAACCCATTCCCCAAATATGTAACTGTATATTTTCAGCCTTCTGGCTGCCAAGCTGTTTCAATAAACCGTTAATTATTATTATTATTGTTATTATTATTACATACATAACACTCACTTGAAAACAGATGCATTACTAAATAAATAAATACACTGGTATGATATATACAGCCAATACACATACACACACATATATACTTAAGTCCATAAATAACAAGGGTCTCAACTGGGAGTGACTCAAACGACAATTACAGTGAGTGCGTTACAAGTGGGTGGTCGTCTTCTTAGTCGTCCGTGGTCGTTATTCTTTACGCACGACCTTCCTAATCGTCTATATCATTGGTCAGGTCGTCCGTGGTCGTTATCTTGCACGTACGACCTTCCTAATCGTCTGTATCTTTGTCAATATCATCCAGGTCGTTCGTGGTCGTTATCTTGTACGTACGACTTTCCTAATCGCCTATGACATCGTCCAGGTCGTTAGTGGTCGTTATCTTGTACGTACGACCTTCCTAATCGTCGACATCATCGTCAACATCGTCCAAGTCGTCCGTGGTCCTTACCTTGCACGTACGACCTTCCTAATCGTCTCTATCATCGTCCAGGTCGTCGTTTTATAAAGTACGACCCTCCCTCCTCGTCCTCACCATCTCTCTCCCTCTCCTCAAGACGACCCAAGTTTACTACCACAAGATTTCCTCAGTCATAATTGATTTAGTTTACCTGCCGTACCTGTTGATTAGTATACCTGTCGTAGTCTACCTGGTGTGGTGGTCGTACCTGGAGTAGAGAAGTTTACTTGTGAGGTTTACCTTAACGGTTAGTGGAGTTTACCTGGAAGGGAAGGGGAAGGAAGGAGAAGGAAGGGAATGGGAAGGACGGGAAGGGGAGGGAAGGGGAAGGAAAGGAAGGGGGAATGTTTACCTTTGTGAGTGTAAATTTTCAAGGTGTGAGAGAGTGATTAATCCTCTCTCTCTCTCTCTCTCTCTCTCTCTCTCACACATCTCCACCCTCCCCTTCCCTCCATCCTCAACACGCCCCCTCCTCTCTCCTCCTTTCACCCCCCTCTACCTTCCAAAACCCACCCCTCCTCGCCTCCCTCCATCCCTTGGGACCTCTCACTCCATCGTACTATAGACAGGGAGAAGGGAGAGGGAGAGACAGGGAGAAGGGAGAGGCAGAGGGAGAGGGTATCATAAGCGCGACACTGTTTACTATGACACATCACCCGTCACATCATTCCTAATACGTAACACACTCTTAACGCACTCACTGTAATAGCACACTTGTAACGCACTCACTGTAATTGTCGTTTGAGTCACTCCCAGTTGAGACCCTTGTTATTTATGGACTTAAGTATATATGTGTGTGTATGTGTATTGGCTGTATATATCATACCAGTGTATTTATTTATTTAGTAATGCATCTGTTTTCAAGTGAGTGTTATGTATGTAATAATAATAATAATAATAATAATAATTAGGTTTATTGAAAACAGCTTGGCAGCCAGAAGGCTGAAAATATACAGTTACATATTTGGGGAATGGGTTTTGAATTACAAATAATATACAAGTAACATAAGTGACACAAATAAGACATATAATAACTAGATGGGGAAAAGCTCAAACTACAGTTCATTTCAACATAGTGACAGTGCAAGGAGTAGTGTTTACTGGGAGTGAATACATTGGTTTATTACAAGTTATTGATAATTTTTACAATGGTTGGGACTGGGCTGTTCTTATAGCGATCAGTTCGTGCACGTATGGGCTGGATGCGGTTGTGGTGTCGAACAGCAATTCTCGGACTAGGATCTCAGGTGGTAGTAGGAGCCGGTGTCGGGGATGGTGTAGAAGCTTCTTACCAAATTTGCAGATGAGGTCGTGGTGATGGTCAGTGAGAGTCGAAAGGGTCAGTGTGTTGAGCGCTTCTTGATATGTGGAGTAGGAAGGGGAGAGAATAATCTTGCATGCCCTCTTTTGCACTTTTTCTAGGTGTTTACGTTGTGTGGCATTTAGGGAGGAAGACCAGGTGGGGGAGGCATAGGTGAGCTTGGGAAGTATGAATGTTGTGTAAACACTGAGGAGCTCGGTGCAGGAGGAACTCCAAGGGACTTGAGTCGGCGGAGGAGGTGGAGACGGAAACTGGAGGATTTGACAACTTCACTGACGTGTGGTTTCCAATTTAGTTTGTTGTCTATGGTGACGCCGAGGAGCTTCGTGGAATCTACAACCTGGAGTGTGTTCGGACCCAGAGTAATGGAAGGAGGTGGGACAATGTCGGAGGAGAGGTTGATGTGCATAACCATGGTCTTGGTATGGTTGATGGTGACATGGTTGTTGGTGGCCCAGTTTTGGAGACTGTTCAATAAATCCTGAAGGGCGGTATAGTTGGGAGCAGAATTGTTGACGCTGATCCCAATGGTGGAGTTGTCGACATATTTCCAGCGAGCAGGGGTTTCTCTTCGGGCATCATTGATGAGCATAAGGAAGCAGAGTGGTCCCATCTTGGTGCCTTGGGGGACGCCACAGGTATGTATGTATGTGTTTGTGCATGTATGACTGTAGGTATGTATGTATTTATGTATGTATTTATTTATGTATGTATGTATGTATGTATGTATGTATGTAGGTATGTATGTATTTATGTATGTATTTATTTATGTATGTATGTATGTATGTATGTATGTATGTATGTATGTATGTATGTATGTATGTATGTATGTATGTATGTATGTATGTATGTGTGTGTATGTGTGTAAGTGTTTGTGTATGTATGAATGTAGGTATGTATGTATTTATGTATGTATTTATGTGTATGTATGTATGTATGTATGTATGTATGTATGTATGTATGTACGGGACAGGTAATTCATACACTATACAGGTAACCACCCACTAAGATGGCAAAGTGGATACAGCACTCGTGTCCAGTCCTCAAAGGTCCTTGGTTTGATCTCAGGTGGAACTGACAGTCCACCTGACCTGACCTGACCTGACCTGTGGTGGTGGTGGCTGTGGTGGTGACGATACTGGATGGTGGTGGTGATAATTATGGTGGTAGTGGTGGCGATGATGGTGATGGTGGCGATAGTGATGGTGGTAGTGGTGGTGGTGGTGATGGTGGAGATGATGGTGGGGATGGTGATGGTGGTAGTGGTGGAGATGATGGTGATGATAGTTATGGTGGTAGTGGTGGAGATGATGGTAGTGGTGGTGGTAGTGGTGGTGATGATGGTGGTGGTAGTGTTGGTGATGATGGTGGTGGTAGTGGTGGTGATGAGAGACGATTATTGTTGGAGCAGTAAGCCAATCACACCTGGGCCGGATGGTGTGAGATTACAGGAGATAAACATGTTCTTGTGGGGAGAGGAGTGGGGAGGAAGGGAAGTGGGTGGGGGAGATGGGGAGAGAGGTTGGAGGAAAGAGGGAGAGGAAGGATGTGGAAAATGGACGGAAGGGGAGAAGATGAGAGGGAGTTGTAGAGAGAGAGAGATAAAGAAAGAGAAAAAGTCCTTGAAAGAAAGAGATAGAGAGAAAGTGAGAGAGAGAGAGAGAGAAGAGAGAAGAGAGAAGAGAGAGAGAGAGAGAGAGAGAGAGAGAGAGAGAGAGAGAGAGAGAGAGCATTAGCCTCCTCTGTAAACATCACCTTTGAAGGCCGACTCACTTGGCCCTCTTAGGAAAACGTTAACTTGTTTTAATAGTTGTAGGAACTGGAGATGGCTTACTGTTCTCTCTCTCTCTCTCTCTCTCTCTCTTCTCTCTCTCTCCTCTCTCTATCCGTCCGTTCCCCTCTTTACCTCACTCTCTTCTCTCCCCTTCCCTCCTCCCTCTCTTTCCTCCATTTCCCCTTTCCTCTCTCTTTCTCTCCACCCCTGTTCTCCCTTCTTCTTTCACTGCTTTTCCTCCCCTTTCTCTCTCTGCTTCCTATTCCTCCTCCTAACCCCTTCTCTCTTCCTTCTTTTACCTCCTTCTCCTATTACCTCCCATCTTTCACCCTCCTGCCTCCTCCTGCTCCCCTTCCTCCTCCTCTCCCCCCTCCCCCCTCCGGTTCAAACTCCGGGGGTGAGCTCTCAAACTGATATGGAGAAAGAGAAAGTGGGGTAATGGATATCACACAACTCACACCACGGCACCGTCTTTTTCTCTGGGGGGCGGCATCTCTGGGGTTGGGGGTGTCGTCTCTGGGGGTGGGGGTGTCGTTTCTGGGGTGGGGGTGTCATCTCTGGGGCTGTGGGGGCATATTTGAGGGTGTGGGGTCGTCTCTGGGGGGCATCTCTGGGGTGGGGGTGCTGTCTCTGGGGGTGGGAGGCCGTCTCTGGGGGCACTTGGGGTGGGGAGTCGCCCTGGGGGCACCCTGGGGGTGGGGGTGTCATCTCTGGGGTAGGGGTGTCGTCTCTGGGGCATCTCTGGGGGTGGGGGTGTCATCTCTGGGGGTGGGGGGTGTCATCTGGGGGTGGGGTGTCATCTCTGGGGGTGGGGGGTGTCATTCTGGGGGTGGGAGCGTTCTGGGGGCATCTCTGGGGGTGGGGGGGTGTCAGTCTCTGGGGGGCATCTCTGGGGGTGGGGGGTGTCGTTCTGGGGTGGGGGTGTCGTCTCTTGGGGGGCATTCCTGGGGTGGGGGTGTCGTCTCTGGGGGCATCTCTGGGGGTGGGGGGTGTCGTCTCTGGGGGGCATCTCTGGGGGTGGGGGTGTCATCTCTGGGGGCACAGGTACAGGTGTAGATACGGATACAATTGCAGGTACGAATACAAATGGTGGTACAGGTATTATTGTGTATTGAAAAGTGGCTGAATGATACCGTAGACTTATTTGATGGAGGGCCACTACCCTTCACCCCAGAGAGGAACCTACACCCCCAGAAACAGGCCTCATACCCCCATAAACTGTCCCCATTCCCCCAGAAACGTACCCTACACACACACACACACACATCTCCCCCATAAACGAAACTACACCTTCTTTGGGTATAAACTTGTGTATATATTCTCCCTTCTTACGTCACCTGTGTTTACTCCCCACACCCCACACCCCACACACCCACACACCCCACAACTCAGCTCAGTTGTGATGGGTGATCCCTTGTATTGAAAAGACATAGGGAGGGTAATACTCTTTGTGTTTATGGCGACACCTGGCAACTGTGTGGTGTTGGTGAGTGAGGGAGAGAGGGAGGGAATGAGGGAGGGAATGTTGGTGGGAGGTGGTGATGGTGGGGGAGGAAAGGTTGGGGAGTGGGGGAGAAGAAAGAGGAGGTAGAAGACATTGAAAGAATGAGATGGGTTGGTAAAAGTATTAATAAAGAGAGAGAGAGAGAGAGAGAGAGAGAGAGAGAGAGAGAGAGAGAGAGAGAGAGAGAGGATGAAATGGGAGAAGCGGAAGAAGGAAAAGGAATAAGAAGAGAGAGAGATAAATAGACGAAAAACAGAAGAAACAGACAGACAGACAGACAAAGAGACAGACAGACAGATAGAAAGATACGTAAAAATACACTTTAATATTTTCTT
>NW_024757511.1:0-23851 GCF_018991925.1 Homarus americanus | reverse complement strand
AGCAGAGTCTAGGACTGCTTTTATTTTCCTGGATGCCCAGAGGTAGCGTTCCCCGGTCACAATTATAAGATCGTGGGTTTTAATCCTGGTGGGGTGAGGTGTTGATTATATGTAGAAGTCCGCGTGCTTTATTGGGCTAATGAAATATATATGGACCCTCGTGTTTTGAAACCGCATTTGGTAAAACGTTGCTCTGATCACCTAAGCGGCACGGGTGGTCCCCATTAGAGGTTCACGGCGACATAAGCTCGCTGAACAGGCTTTGTGTGAAATATAGCAGAGTCTAGGACTGCTTTTATTTTCCTGGAGGCCCAGAGATAGCGTTCCCCGGTCACATTTATATGATCGTGGGTTTGAATCCTGGTGGGGAGGTGTTGATTATATATAGAAGTCCAGTGCTTTATTGGGCTAATGAAATATATAGATCCGTGGTTTCAAAACCGTATCGGTAAAGCTGCTGTTCTTGATCATCTAAGCGCAACGGGTGGTCCCCTATAGTGGTTCACAGCCAGTAAGTCAGTTTAACAGGCTTTGTGTGAAATATAGTAGAGTCTAGGACTGCTTTTATTGTCCTGGTGGCCCAGAGGTAGCATACCCCGGTCACAATTATAAGATTGTGGGTTTGAATCCTGGTGTGGGGAGGTGTTGATTATATATAGAAGTCCGAGTGCTTTATTGGGCTCATGAAATATATATGGATCCTCGTGTTTCCAAGCCGGATTTGGTAAAACGTTGCTCTGATCACATAAGCGGCACGGGTGGTCCCCATTAGAGGTTCACTGCGCCATAAGCTCGCTGAAAAGGCTTTGTGTGAAATATAGCAGAGTCTAGGACGGCTTTAGTAGTCCTGGTGGCCCAGGAGGTAGCATACCCGGTCACAATTATGATCTTGGCTTGAATCTTTGTGGGGTGAGGTGTTGGATTATATGTAGAAGTCCGCTGCGGCTTTATTGGGCTAATGAAATATATATGGACCCTCGTGATTAAAGCATTTGGTAAAACGTTGCTCTGGTCACCTAAGCGGCACGGGTGGTCCCCATTAGAGGTTCACAGCGCCATAAGCTCGCTGAACAGGCTTTGTGTGAAATATAGCAGAGTCTAGGACTGCTTTTTTTTCCTGGTGGCCCAGAGGTAGCGTTCCCCGGTCACAATTATAAGATCTTGGGTTTAAATCCTGGTGGGGTGAGGTGTTGATAATATGTAGAAGTCCGGGTGCTTTATTGGGCTAATGAAATATATATGGATTCTCCTGTTTCGAAGCCGCATTTGGTAAAACGTTGCTCTGATCACCTAAGTGGCACGGGTGGTCCCCATTAGAGGTTCACGACGCCATAAGCTCGTTGAACGTGCTTTGTGTGAAATATAGCAGAGTCTAGGACTGCTTTTATTGTCCTGGTTGCCCAGAGGTAGCGTTCCCCGGTCACAATTATAAGATCGTGGCTTCAAATCCTGGTGGGGTGAGGCGTTGATTATATGTAGAAGTCTGTGTGCGTTATTGGGCTATTGAAATATATATGGACCCTCGTGTTTTGAAGCAGCATTTGGTAAAACGTTGCTCTGGTCACCTAAGCGGCACGGGTGGTCCCCATTAGAGGTTCACGGCGCCATAAGCTCGCTGAACAGGCTTTGTGTGAAATATAGCAGAGTCTAGGACTGCTTTTTTTTCCTGGTGGCCCAGAGGTAGCGTTCCCCGGTCACAATTAAAAGATCTTGGGTTTAAATCCTGGTGGGGTGAGGTGTTGACAATATGTAGAAGTCCGGGTGCTTTATTGGGCTAATGAAATATATATGGATTCTCCTGTTTCGAAGCCGCATTTGGTAAAACGTTGCTCTGATCACCTAAGTGGCACGGGTGGTACCCATTAGAGGTTCACGACGCCATAAGCTCGTTGAACATGCCTTGTGTGAAATATAGCAGAGTCTAGGACTGCTTTTATTGTCCTGGTTGCCCAGAGGTAGCGTTCCCCGGTCACAATTATAAGATCGTGGGTTTGAATCCTGGTGGGTTTAGGTGTTGATTATATGTAGAAGTCCGCGTGCTTTATTGGGCTAATGAAATATATATGGACGCTCGTGTTTTGAAGCCGCATTTGGTAAAACGTTGCTCTGATCACCTAAGCGGCACGGGAGGTCCCCATTAGAGGTTCACGGCGACATAAGCTCGTTGAACAGGCTTTGTGTGAAATATAGTAGAGTCTAGGACTGCTTTTATTGTCCTGGTGGCCTAGAGGTAGCATACCCAGGTCACAATTATAAGATCGTGGGTTTGAATCCTGGTGGGGTGAGGTGTTGATTATATGTAGAAGTCCGCGTGCTTTATTGGGCTAATGAAATAACTATGGACCCTCGTGTTTTGAAGCCGCATTTGGTAAAACGTTGCTCTGATCACCTAACCGGCATGGGTGGTCCCCATTAGAGGTTCACGGCGACATATGCTCGTTGAACAGTCTTTGTGTGAAATATAGCAGAGTCTAGGACTGCTTTTATTTTCCTGGTGGCCCAAAGGTAGCGTTCCCCTTTCACAATTATAAGATCGTGGGTCTGAATCCTGGTGGGGTGAGGTGTTGATTATATGTAGAAGTCCGAGTGCTTTATTGGGCTAATGAAATATATATGGATCCTCGTGTTTCCAAGCCGGATTTGGTAAAACGTTGCTCTGATCACCTAAGCGGCACAGGTGGTCCCCATTAGAGGTTCATGGCGCCATAAGGTCGTTGAACAGGCTTTGTGTGAAATATAGTAGAGTCTAGGACTGCTTTTATTGTCGTGGTGGCCCAGAGGTAGCATACCCCGGTCACAATTATAAGATCGTGGGTTTGAATCCTGGTGGGCTGAGGTGTTGATTATATGTAGAAGTCCGCTTGCTTTATTGGGCTAATGAAATATATATGGACCCTGGTGTTTTGAAGCCGCATTTGGTAAAACGTTGCTCTCATCACCTAAGCGGCAAGCGTGGTCCCCATTAGAGGTTCACGGAGCCATAAGCTCGTTGAACAGGCTTTGGGTGAAATATAGTTGAGTCTAGAACTGCTTTTATTGTCCTGGTGGCCCAGAGGTAGCATACCCCGGTCACAATTATAAGATCGTGGGTTTGAATCCTGGTGGGTTTAGGTGTTGATTATATGTAGAAGTCCGCTTGCTTTATTGGGCTAATGAAATATATATGGACCCTCGTGTTTTGAAGCCGCCTTTGGTAAAACGTTGCTCTGATCACCTAAGCGGCACAGGTGGTCCCCATTAGAGGTTCACGGCGACATAAGCTCGTTGAACAGGCTTTGTGTGAAATATAGCAGAGTCTAGGACTGCTTTTATTTTCCTGGATGCCCAGAGGTAGCGTTCCCCGGTCACAATTATAAGATCGTGGGTTTAAATCCTGGTGGGTTTAGGTGTTGATTATATGTAGAAGTCCTCGTGCTTTATTGGGCTAATGAAATATATATGGACCCTCGTGTTTTGAAGCCGCATTTGGTAAAACGTTGCTCTGATCACCTAAGTGGCACGGGTGGTCCCCATTAGAGGTTCACGGCGACATAAGCTCGTTGAACAGGCTTTGTGTGAAATATAGTAGAGTCTAGGACTGCTTTTATTGTCCTGGTGGCCCAGAGGTAGCATACCCCGGTCACAATTATAAGATTGTGGGTTTGAATCCTGGTGGGGGGAGGTGTTGATTATATATAGAAGTCCGAGTGCTTTATTGGGCTAATGAAATATATATAGATCCTCGTGTTTCAAAACCGCATTTGGTAAAGCGTTGCTCTGATCATCTAAGCGGCACGGGTGGTCCCCTATAGTGGTTCACAGCGCCATGAGCTCGTTTAACAGGCTTTGTGTGAAATATAGTAGAGTCTAGGACTGCTTTTATTGTCCTGGTGGCCCAGAGGTAACATACCCCGGTCACAATTATAAGATTGTGGGTTTGAATCCTGGTGGGGGGAGGTGTTGATTATATATAGAAGTCCGAGTGCTTTATTGGGCTAATGAAATATATATGGATCCTCGTGTTTCCAAGCCGGATTTGGTAAAACGTTGCTCTGATCACATAAGCGGCACGGGTGGTCCCCATTAGAGGTTCACTGCGCCATAAGCTCGTTGAAAAGGATTTGTGTGAAATATAGCACAGTCTAGGACGGCTTTTAGTGTCCTGGTGGCCCAGAGGTAGCATACCCCGGTCACAATTATAAGATCGTGGGTTTGAATCTTAGTGGGGTGAGGTGTTAATTATATGTAGAAGTCCGCGTGCTTTATTGGGCTAATGAAATATATATGGACCCTCGTGTTTTGAAGCAGCATTTGGTAAAACGTTGCTCTGGTCACCTAAGCGGCACGGGTGGTCCCCATTAGAGGTTCACGGCGCCATAAGCTCGCTGAACAGGCTTTGTGTGAAATATAGCAGAGTCTAGGACTGCTTTTTTTTCCTGGTGGCCCAGAGGTAGCGTTCCCCGGTCACAATTATAAGATCTTGGGTTTAAATGCTGGTGGGGTGAGGTGTTGATAATATGTAGAAGTCCGGGTGCTTTATTGGGCTAATGAAATATATATGGATTCTCCTGTATCGAAGCCGCATTTGGTAAAACGTTGCTCTGATCACCTAAGTGGCACGGGTGGTCCCCATTAGAGGTTCACGACGCCATAAGCTCGTTGAACATGCTTTGTGTGAAATATAGCAGAGTCTCGGACTGCTTTTATTGTCCTGGTTGCCCAGAGGTAGCGTTCCCCGGTCACAATTATAAGATCGTGGCTTCAAATCCTGGTGGGGTGAGGCGTTGATTATATGTAGAAGTCTGTGTGCGTTATTGGGCTAATGAAATATATATGGATCCTCGGGTTTTGAAGCCCCATTTGGGTAAACGTTGCTCTGATCACCTAAGCGGCACGGGTGGTTCCCTATAGTGGTTCACGGCGCCATAAGCTCGTTGAACAGGCTTTGTGTGAAATATAGCAGAGTCTAGGACTGCTTTTATTGTCCTAGTGGCCCAGAGGTAGCGTTCCCCGGTCACAATTATAAGATCGTGGGTTCAAATCCTGGTGGGGTGAGGTGTTGATTATATGTAGAAGTAAGCGTGCTTTATTGGGCTATTGAAATATATATTGATCCTCGTGTTTCGAAGCCGGATTTGGTAAAACGTTGCTCCGATCACCTAAGCGGCACAGGTGGTCCCCTTTAGAGGTTCATGGCGCCATAAGGTCGTTGAACAGGCTTTGTGTGAAATATAGTAGAATCTAGGACTGCATTTATTGTCCTGGTTGCCCAGAGGTAGCGTTCCCCGGTCACAATTATAAGATCGTGGGTTCAAATCCTGGTGGGGTGAGGTGTTGATTATATGTAGAAGTAAGCGTGCTTTATTGGGCTATTGAAATATATATTGATCCTCGTGTTTCGAAGCCGGATTTGGTAAAACGTTGCTCTTATCACCTAAGCGGCACGGGTGGTCCCCTATAGTGGTTCACGGTGCCATAAGCTCATTGAACAGGCTTTGTGTGAAATATAACAGAGTTTAGGACTGCTTATAGTGTCCTCGTGGCCCATAGGTAGCATTCCGCGGTCACAATTATAAGATCGTGGGTTCGAATCCTGGTGGGGTGAGGTGTTGATTATATGTAGAAGTCCGCGTGCTTTATTGGGCTAATGATATATATATGGATCCTCGTGTTTCGAAACCGCATTTGGTAAAACGTTGCTCTGATCACCTAAGCGGCACGGGTGGTCCCCTATAGTTGTTCACAGCACCATAAGCTCGTTGAACAGGCTTTGTGTTAAATATAGTAGAGTCTAGGACTGCTTTTATTGTCCTGGTGGCCCAGAGGTAGCATACCCCGGTCACAATTATAAGATTGTGGGTTTGAATCCTGGTGGGGTGAGGTGTTGATTATATGTAGAAGTCCGAGTGCTTTATTGGGCTAATGAAATATATATGGATCCTCGTGATTCCAAGCCGGATTTGGTAAAACGTTGCTCTGATCACCTAAGCGGCACGGATGGTCCCCATTAGAGGTTCACAGCGCCATAAGCTCGTTGAACAGGCTTTTTGTGAAATATAGCAGAGTCTAGCACTGCTTTTATTGTCCTGGTGGCCCAGAGGTAGCGTTCCCCGGTCACAATTAGAAGATCGTGGGTTCGAATCCTGGTGGGGTGAGGTGTTGATTATATGTAGAAGTCCGCGTTTTTTATAGAGCAAATGAAATATATATGGATCCTCGTGTTTTGATGCCGCATTTGGTAAAATGTTGCTCTGATCACCTAAGCGTCACGGGTGGTCCCCATTAGAGGTTCACTGCGCCATAAGCTCGTTGAACAGGATTTTTGTGAAATATAGCAGAGTCTAGGACTGCTTTTAGTGTCCTGATGGCCCAGAGGTAGCATACCCCGGTCACAATTATAAGATCGTGGGTTTGAATCCTGGTAGGGTGAGGTGTTGATTATATGTAGAAGTCCGAGTGATTTATTGGGCTAATGAAATATATATGGATCCTCGTGTTTCCAAGCCGGATTTGGTAAAACGTTGCTCTGATCACCTAAGTGGCACAGGTGGTCCCCATTAGAGGTTCATGGCGCCATAAGGTCGTTGAACAGTCTTTGTGTGAAATATAGTAGAGTCTAGGACTGCTTTTATTGTCCTGGTGGCCCAGAGGTAACATACCCGGGTCACAATTATAAGATCGTGGGTTTGAATCCTAGTGGGGTGAGGTGTTGATTAAATGTAAAAGTCCGCGTGCTTTATTGGGCTAATGAAATATATATGGATCCTCGTGTTTCGTAGCCGGATTTGGTAAAACGTTGCTCTGATCACCTAAGCGGCACGGGTGGTCCCCATTAGAGGTTCACGGTGCCATAAGCTCATTGAACAGGCTTTGTGTGAAATATAACAGAGTCTAGGACTGCTTATAGTGTCCTCGTGGCCCATAGGTAGCATTCCTCGGTCACAATTATAAGATCGTGGGTTTAAATCCTGGTGGGGTGAGGTGTTGATTATATGTAGAAGTCCGCGTGCTTTATTGGGCTAATGAAATATATATGGATCCTCGTATTTTGAAGCCGCATTTGGTAAGACGTTGCTCTGATCACCTAAGCGGCACGGGTGGTCCTAATGAGAGGTTCACGGCGCCATAAGCTCGTTGAACAGGCTTTGTTTGAAATATAGCAGAGTCTAGGACTGCTTTTATTGTCCTGGTGGCCCAGAGGTAGCGTTCCCCGGTCACAATTATAAGATCGTGGCTTCAAATCCTGGTGGGTGTGAGGCGTTGATTATATGTAGAAGTCCGCGTGCTTTATTGGGCTAATGAAATATATATGGATACTCGTGTTTCCACGCCGGATTTGGTAAACCTTGCTCTGATCACCTAAGTGGCACGGATGGTCCCCATTAGAGGTTCACAGCACCATAAGCTCGTTGAACAGGCTTTGTGTGAAATATAGCAGAGTCTAGGACTGCTTTTATTGTACTGGTGGCTCCAGAGAGGTAAAGGTTCTCGTCACAATTAGAAGATCGGCTTCAAATCCTGGTGGGGGTGAGGCGCTGATTATATGGTGAAGTCCTGCATTATTGGGCTAATGAAATATATATGGATCCTCGCGGTTTGAAGCCGATTTGGTGCAAAACGTTGCTCTGGATCACCTAAGCGGCACGGGTGGTCCCCTATAGTGGTTCACAGCGCTATAAGCTCGTTTAACAGGCTTTGTGTGAAATATAGCAGAGTCTAGGACTGCTTTTATTGTCCTGGTGGCCCAGAGGTAGCGTTCCCCGTTCACAATTAGAAGATCGGCTTCAAATCCTGGTGGGGTGAGGCGTTGATTATATGTAGAAGTCCGCGTGCATTATTGGGCTAATGAAATATATATGGATCCTCGTGTTTTGAAGCCGCATTTGGTAAAACGTTGCTCTGATCACCTAAGCAGCACGGGTGGTCCCTATTAGAGGTTCACGGCGCCATAAGCTCGTTGAACAGGCTTTGTGTGAAATATAGCAGAGTCTAAGACTGCTTTTATTGTCCTGGTGGCCCAGAGGTAGCGTCTCTCGGTCACAATTAGAAGATCGTGGGTTTGAATCTGGTGGGGTGAGAGGTGTTGATTATATGTAGAAGTCCTATGCTTTATTGGGCTAATGAAATATAAGTATGATCTCTCGTGTTTCCAAGCCGGATTTGGTAAAACGTTGCTCTGATCACATAAGCGGCACGGGTGGTCCCCATTAGAGGTTCACTGCGCCATAAGCTCGTTGAACAGAATTTTTGTGAAATATAGCAGAGTCTAGGACTGCTTTTAGTGTCCTGGTGGCCAAGAGGTAGCATACCCCGGTCACAATTATAAGATCGTGGGTTTGAATCCTGGTAGGGTGAGGTGTTGATTATATGTAGAAGTCCGAGTGATTTATTGGGCTAATGAAATATATATGGATCCTCGTGTTTCCAAGCCGGATTAGGTAAAACGTTGCTCTGATCACCTAAGTGGCACAGGTGGTCCCCATTAGAGGTTCATGGCGCCATAAGGTTGTTGAACAGTCTTTGTGTGAAATATAGTAGAGTTTAGGACTGCTTTTATTGTCCTGGTGGCCCAGAGGTAACATACCCCGGTCACAATTATAAGATCGTGGGTTTGAATCCTAGTGGGGTGAGGTGTTGATTATATGTAAAAGTCCGCGTCCTTTATTGGGCTAATGAAATATATATGGATCCTCGTGTTTCGTAGCCGGATTTGGTAAAACGTTGCTCTGATCACCTAAGCGGCACGGGTAGTCCCCTATAGTGGTTCACGGCGCCATAAGCTCGTTGAACAGGCTTTGTGTGAAATATAGCAGAGTCTAGGAATGCTTTTATTGTCCTGGTGGCCGAGAGGTAGCGTTCCCCGGTCACAATTATAAGATCGTGGTTTCAAATCCTGGTGGGTTGAGGTGTTGATTATATGTAGAAGTCCGCGTGCTTTATTGGGCTAATGAAATATATATGGACCCTCGTGTTTTGAAGCCGCATTTGGTAAAACGTTGCGCTGATCACCTAAGTGGCACGGGTGGTCCCCATTAGAGGTTCACGGCGACATAAGCTCGTTGAACAGGCTTTGTGTGAAATATAGCAGACTCTAGGACTGCTTTTTTTTCCTGGTGGCCCAGAGGTAGCATTCCCCGGTCACAATTATAAGATCTTGGGTTTAAATCCTGGTGGGGTGAGGTGTTGATTATATGTAGAAGTTCGCGTGCTTTATTGGGCTAATGAAATATATATGGATCCTCCTGTTTCGAAGCCGTATTTGGTAAAACGTTGCTCTGATCACCTAAGCGGCACGGGTGGTCCCCATTAGAGGTTCACGGTGCCATAAGCCCGTTGAACAGGTTTTGTGTGAAATATAGCAGAGTCTAGGAATGCTTTTATTGTCCTGGTGGCCCAGAGGTAGCGTCCCCCGGTCACAATTATAAGATCGTGGCTTCAAATCCTGGTGGGGTGAGTCGCTGATTATATGTAGAAGTCTGCTGCTTTATTGGGCTAATGAAATATATATGATTCTCGGTTCGGGGTTTATTTGGTTAAACGCTGCTCTGATCACCTAAGCCGCACGGTGGTCCCCAGTGGTTCACAGCCAGCCATAAGCTCAAGCAGCCAGGCTTTGTGTGAAATAATATAGTAGAGTCTAGGACTGCTTTTTATTGTCCTGGTGGCCCAGAGGTAGCGTCCCCTCGGCCAATTATAAGATCGTGGCTTCAAATCCTGGTGGGGTGAGGCGCTACTATATGCAGCCTATGCAGCTTTATTGGGCTAATGAAATATATATGGATCCTCGTGGGTTTCGGGAAGCCGCGATTGCTGCAAACGTTGCTCTGATCACCTAAGCGGCACGGGTGGTCCCCTATAGTGGTTCACAACGCCATAAGCTCGTTGAACAGGCATTGTGTGAAATATAGTAGAGTCTAGGACTGCTTTTATTGTCCTAGTGGCCCAGAGGTAGCGTTCCCCGGTCACAATTATAAGATTGTGGGTTGAAATCCTGGTGGGGTGAGGTGTTGATTATATGGAGAAGTCCGCGTGCTTTATTGGGCTAATGAAATATATATGGATCCTCGTGTTTCGAAGCCGCATTTGGTAAAACGTTGCTCTGATCACCTAAGCGGCACGGGTGGTCCCCATTAGAGGTTCAGGGCGCCATAAGGTCGTTAAACAGGCTTTGTGTGAAATATAGTAGAGTCTAGGACTGCTTTTATTGTCTTGGTGGCCCAAAGGTAGCGTTCCCCGTTCACAATTATAAGATCTTGGGTTTAAATCCTGGTGGGGTGAGGTGTTGATTATATGTAGAAGTCCGCATGCTTTTTTGGGCTAATGAAATATATATGGATTCTCCTGTTTCGAAGCCATATTTGGTAAAACGTTGCTCTGATCACCTAAGTGGCACGGGTGGTCCCCATTAGAGGTTCACGACGCCATAAGCTCGTTGAACAGGCTTTGTGTGAAATATAGCAGAGTCTAAGACTGCTTTTATTGTCCTGGTGGCCCAGAGGTAGCGTTCCCCGGTCACAATTATAAGATCGTGGCTTCAAATCCTGGTGGGGTGAGGCGTTGATTATATGTAGAATTCTGCGTGCGTTATTGGGCTAATGAAATATATATGGATCCTCGGGTTTTGAAGCCGCATTTGGGTAAACGTTGCTCTGATCACCTAAGCGGCACGGGTGGTCCCCTATAGTGGTTCATGGCGCCATAAGCTCGTTGAACAGGCTGTGTGTGAAATATAGCAGAGTCTAGGACTGCTTTTATTGTCCTAGTGGCCCAGAGGTAGTGTTCCCCTGTCACAATTTTAAGATCATTGGTTGAAATCCTGGTGGGGTGAGGCGTTGATTATATGTAGAAGTCCGCGTGCTTTATTGGGCTAATGAAATATATATGGATCCTCGTGTTTCAAAACCGCATTTGGTAAAGCGTTGCTCTGATCACCTAAGCGGCACGGGTGGTCCCCTATAGTGGTTCACAGCACCATAAGCTCGTTTAACAGGCTTTGTGTGAAATATAGTAGAATCTAGGACTGCTTTATATTGTACTGGTGGCCCAGAGGTAGCATACCCAGGTCACAATTATAAGATTGTGGTTTGAATCCTGGTGGGGTGAGGTGTTTGTTATATATAGAAGTCCGACTGCTTTATTGGGCTAATGAAATATATATGGATCCTCGTGTTTCCAAGCCGGATTTGGTAAAACGTTGCTCTGATCACCTAAGCGGCACAGGTGGTCCCAATGAGAGGTTCACGGCGCCATAAGCTCGTTGAACAGGCTTTGGGTGAAATATAGCACAGTCTAGGACTGCTTTTATTGTCCTGGTGGCCCAGAGGTAGCGTTCCCCGGTCACAATTATAAGATCGTGGCTTCAAATCCTGGTCGGGTGAGGCGTTGATTATATGTAGAAGTCCGCGTGCTTTATTGGGCTAATGAAATATATATGGATCCTCGTGTTTCCAGCCGGATTTGGTAAAACGTTGCTCTGATCACCTAATCGGTACGGTGGTCCCCATTAGAGGTTCATGGCGCCATAAGGTCGTTGAACAGGCTTTGAGTGAAATATAGTAGAGTCTAAGACTGCTTATAGTGTCCTGGTGGCCCATAGGTAGCGTTCCTCGGTCACAATTATAAGATCGTGGGTTCGAATCCTGGTGGAGTGAGGTGTTGATTATATGTAGAAGTCCGCGTGCTCTATTGGGCTAATGAGATATATATGGATAGTAGTGTTTCGAAGCGGGATTTGGTAAAACGTTGCTCTGATCACCTAAGTGGCACGGATGGTCCCCATTAGAGGTTCACGGCGCCATAAGCTCGTTGAACAGGCTTTGTGTGAAATATAGTAGAATCTAGGACTGCTTTTAGTGTCCTGGTTGCCCAGAGGAAGCGTTCCCCGGTCACAATTATAAGATAGTGGGTTCAAATCCTGGTGGGGTGAGGTGTTGATTATTTGTAGAAGTCCGCGTGCTTTATTGTGCTAATGAAATATCTATGGATCCTCGTGTTTCCAAGCCGGATTTGGTAAAACGTTGCTCTTATCACCTAAGCGGCACGGGTGGTCCCCATTAGAGGTTCATCGCGCCATAAGGTCATTGAACAGGCTTTGTGTGAAATATAGTAGAGTCTAGGACTGCTTTTATTGTCCTGGTTGCCCAGAGGTAGCGTTCCCCGGTCACAATTATAAGATCGTTGGTTCAAATCCTGGTGGGGTGAGGTGTTGATTATATGTAGAAGTCCGCGTGCTTTATTGGGCTAATGAAATATATATGGATCCTCGTGTTTCCAAGCCGGATTTGGTAAAACGTTGCTCTTATCACCTAAGCGGCACGGGTGGTTCCCTATAGTGGTTCACGGTGCCATAAGCTCATTGAACAGGCTTTGTGTGAAATATAACAGAGTCTAGGGACTGCTTTATAGTGTCCTCGCGGGCACATATAGGCAGTACATTCCTCGGTCACAATTATAAGATCGTGGGTTCGAATCCTGGTGGGGTGAGGTGTTGATTATATGTAGAAGTCCGAGTGCTTTATTGGGTTAATGAAATATATATGGATCCTCGTGTTTCGAAGCCGGATTTGGTAAAACGTTGCTCTGATCATCTAAGGGGCACGGGTGGTCCCCATTAGAGGTTCACAGCGCCATAAGCTCGTTGAACAGGCTTTGTGTGAAATATAGTAGAGTCTAGGACTGCTTTTATTGTCCTGGTGGCCCAGAGGTAGCGTTCCCCGGTCACAATTAGAAGATCGTCGGTTCGAATCCTGGTGGGGTGAGGTGTTGATTATATGTAGAAGCCACGTGCTTTATTGGGCAAATGAAATATATATGGATCCTCGTGTTTTGAAACCGCATTTGGTAAAACGTTCCTCTGATCACCTAAGCAGCACGGGTGGTCTCCATTAGAGGTTCACAGCGCCATAAGCTCGTTGAACAGACTTTGTGTGAAATATAGCAGAGCCTACGAATGCTTTTATTGTCCTGTTGGCCCAGAGGTAGCGTTCCCCGGTCACAATTATAAGATCGTGGCTTCAAATCCTGGTGGGGTGAGGCGTTGATTATATGTAGAAGTCCGCGTGCTTTATTGGGCTAATGAAATATATATGGATCCTCGTGTTTCGAAACCGCATTTGGTAAAACGTTGCTCTGATGACCTAAGCGGCACGGGTGGTCCCCTATAGTTGTTCACAGCTCCATAAGCTCGTTGAACAGGCTTTGTGTGAAATATAGTAGAGTGTAGGACTGCTTTTATTGTCCTGGTGGCCCAGAGGTAGCATACCCCGGTCACAATTATAAGATTGTGGGTTTGAATCCTGGTGGGGTGAGGTGTTGATTATATGTAGAAGTCCGAGTGCTTTATTGGGCCAATGAAATATATATGGATCCTCGTGTTTCCAAGCCGGATTTGGTAAAACGTTGCTCTGATCACCTAAGCGGCACGGATGGTCCCCATTAGAGGTTCATGGCGCCATAAGCTCGTTGAACAGGCTTTGTGTGAAATATAGTAGGGTCTAGGACTGCTTATAGTGTCCTGGTGGCCCATAGGTAGCGTTCCTCGGTCACAATTATAAGATCGTGGGTTCGAATCCTGGTGGAGTGAGGTGTTAATTATATGTAGAAGTCCGCGTGCTTAATTGGGCCAATGAAATATATATGGATCCTTGTGTTTCGAAGCCGGATTTGGTAAAACGTTGCTCTGATCACCTAAGTGGCACGGATGGTCCCCATTAGAGGTTCACGGCGCCATAAGCTCGTTGAACAGGCTTTGTGTGAAATATAGCAGAGTTTAGGACTGCTTTTATTGTCTTAGTGGCCCAGAGGTAGCGTTCCCCGGTCACAATTATAAGATCGTTGGTTGAAATCCTGGTGGGGTGAGGTGTTGATTATATGTAGAAGTTCGCGTGCTTTATTGGGCTAATGAAATATATATGGATCCTCCTGTTTCGAAGCCGCATTTGGTTAAACGTTGCTCTGATCACCTAAGCGGCATGGGTGGTCCTCTATAGTGGTTCACAGCGCCATAAGCTTGTTGAACAGGCTTTTTGTGAAATATAGTAGAGTCTAGGACTGCTTTTATTTTCCTGGTTGCCCAGAGGTAGCGTTCCCCGGTCACAATTATAAGTTCGTTGGTTCAAATCCTGGTGAGGTGAGGTGTTGATTATATGTAGAAGTCAGCGTGCTTTATTGGGCTAATGAAATATATATGGATCCTCGTGTTTCCAAGCCGGATTTGGTAAAACGTTTCTCTTATCACCTAAGCGGCACGGGTGGTCCCCTATAGTGGTTCACGGTGCCATAAGCTCATTGAACAGGCTTTGTGTGAAATATAACAGAGTCTAGGACTGCTTATAGTGTCCTCGTGGCCCATAGGTAGCATTCCTCGGTCACAATTATAAGATCGTGGGTTTAAATCCTGGTGGGGTGAGGTGTTGATTATATGTAGAAGTCCGCATGCTTTATTGGGCTAATGAAATATATATGGATCCCCGTGTTTCGAAGCCGCATTTGGTAAAACGTTGCTCTTATCACCTAAGCGGCACAGGTGGTCCCAATGAGAGGTTCACGGCGCCATAAGATCGTTGAACAGGCTTTGTGTGAAATATAGCAGAGTCTAGGACTGCTTTTATTGTCCTGGTGGCCCAGAGGTAGCGTTCCCCGGTCACAATTATAAGATCGTGATTCAAATCCTGGTCGTGTGAGGCGTTGATTATATGTAGAAGTCCGCGTGCTTTATTGGGCTAATGAAATATATATGGATTCTCGTGTTTCCAACCGGATTTGGTAAAACGTTGCTCTGATCACCTAAGCGGTACGGTGGTCCCCATTACAGGTTCATGGCGCCATAAGGTCGTTGAACAGGCTTTGAGTGAAATATAGTAGAGTCTAGGACTGCTTATAGTGTCCTGGTGGCCCATAGGTAGCGTTCCTCGGTCACAATTATAAGATCGTGGGTTCGAATCCTGGTGGAGTGAGGTGTTGATTATATGTAGAAGTCTGCGTGCTCTATTGGGGCAATGAAATATATATGGATCCTTGTGTTTCGAAGCCGGATTTGGTAAAACGTTGCTCTGATCACCTAAGTGGCACGGATGGTCCCCATTAGAGGTTCACGGCGCCATAAGCTCGTTGAACAGGCTTTGTGTGAAATATAGCAGAGTTTAGGACTGCTTTTATTGTCTTAGTGGCCAGAGGTAGCGTTCCCCGGTCACAATTATAAGATCATTGGTTGAAATCCTGGTGGGGTGAGGTGTTGATTATATGTAGAAGTTCGCATGCTTTATTGGGCTAATGAAATATATATGGATCCTCCTGTTTCGAAGCCGCATTTGGTTAAACGTTGCTCTGATCCCCTAAGCGGCACGGGTGGTCCTCTATAGTGGTTCACAGCGCCATAAGCTCGTTGAACAGGCTTTGTGTAAAATATAGTAGAGTCTAGAACTGCTTTTATTGTCCTAGTGGCCCAGAGGTAGCGTTCCCCGGTAGCAATTATAAGATCATGGGTTCAAATCCTGGTGGGTTGAGGTGTTGATTAAATGTAGAAGTAAGCGTGCTTTATTGGGCTATTGAAATATAAATTGATCCTCGTGTTTCGAAGCCGGATTTGGTAAAACGTTGCCCTGATCACCTAAGCGGCACAGGTGGTCCCCATTAGAGGTTCATGGCGCCATAAGGTCGTTGAACAGGCTTTGTGTGAAATATAGTAGAATCTAGGACTGCTTTTATTGTTCTGGTTGCCCAGAGGTAGCGTTCCCCGGTCACAATTATAAGATAGTGGGTTCAAATCCTGGTGGGGTGAGGTGTTGATTATATGTAGAAGTCCGCGTGCTTTATTGTGCTAATGAAATATCTATGGATCCTCGTGTTTACAAGCCGGATTTGGTAAAACGTTGCTCTTATCACCTAAGTGGCACGGGTGGTCCCCATTAGAGGTTCATCGCGCCATAAGCTCGTTGAACAGGCTTTGTGTGAAATATAGTAGAGTCTAGGACTGCTTTTATTGTCCTGGTTGCCCAGAGGTAGCGTTCCCCGGTCACAATTATAAGATCGTTGGTTCATATCCTGTTGGGGTGAGGTGTTGATTATATGTAGAAGTCCGCCTGCATTATTGGGCTAATGAAATATATATGGATCCTCGTGTTTCCGAGCCGGATTTGGTAAAACGTTGCTCTTATCACCTAAGCCGCACGGGTGGTCCCCTATAGTGGTTCACGGTGCCATAAGCTCATTGAACAGGCTTTGTGTGAAATATAACAGAGTCTAGGACTGCTTATAGTGTTCTCGTGGCCCATAGGTAGCATTCCTCGGTCACAATTATAAGATCGTGGGTTTAAATCCTGGTGGGGTGAGGTGTTGATTATATGTAGAAGTCCGCGTGCTTTATTGGGCTAATGAAATATACATGGATCCTCGTATTTCGAAGCCGCATTTGGTAAAACGTTGCTCTAATCACCTAAGCGGTACGGTGGTCCCCATTAGAGGTTCATGGCGCCATAAGGTCGTTGAACAGGCTTTGTGTGAAATATAGTAGAGTCTAGGACTGCTTCTAGTGTCCTGGTGTAACCATAGGTAGCTGCCTCGTCACAATTATAAGATCGTGGTTCGAATCCTGGTGGAGTGAGTGTTGATTATATGTAGAAGTCCTACAAGGCTCTATTGGGCTAATGAAACATATATGGATCCTTGTGTTTCAGTCGGATTTGGTAAAACGTTGCCTGATCACCTAAGTGGCAATCGGATGGTCTCTATTAGAGTGTCTTCACAGCAATCATAAGCTCAAGTGAACAGGCTTTGTGTGAAATATAGCAGAGTCTAGACTGCTTATTGTCCTGCGGCCCAGAGGTAGCGTTCCCGGTCACAATTAGAAGATCATGGGTCTGAATCCTGGTGGGGTAGGTGTTGATTATATGTAGAAGCCAGGCTTTATTGGGGGAATGAAATATATATGGATCCTCGTGGTTTTGAAGCCGCATTTGGTAAAACGTTGCTCTGAACACTTAAGCAGCACGGGTGGTCCCCATTAGAGGTTCACGGCGGCATAAGGTCGTTGAACAGGCTTTGTGTGAAATATAGTGGAGTCTACGAATGCTTTTATTGTCCTGTTGGCCCAGAGGTAGCGTTCCCCGGTCACAATTATAAGATCGTGGGTTCGAATCCTGGTGGGGTGAGGCGTTGATTATATGTAGAAGTCCGCGTGCATTATTGGGCTAAAGAAATATATATGGATCCTCGTGTTTCGAAACCGCAGTTGGTAAAGCGTCGCTCTGATCACCTAAGCGGCACGGGTGGTCCCCTATAGTGGTTCACAGCGCCATAAGCCCGTTTAACAGGCTTTGTGTGAAATATATAGTAGAGTCTAGGACTGTTTTTATTGTCCTGGTGGCCCAGAGGTAGCATACCCCGGCCTGCCAATTATAAGATTGTGGGTTTGAATCCTGGTGGGGTGAGGTGTTGATTATATGTAGAAGTCCTAGTGCTTTATTGGGCTAATGAAATATATATGGATCCTCGTGTTTCCAAGCCGGATTTGGTAAAACGTTGCTCTGATCACATAAGCGGCACGGGTGGTCCCCATTAGAGGTTCAATGCGCCATAAGCTCGTTGAACAGGATGTGTGAAATATAGCAGAGTCTAGGACTGCTTTTAGTGTCCTGGTGGCCCAGAGGTAGCATACCCCGGTCACAATTATATGATCGTGGGTTTGAATCCTGGTAGGGTGAGGTGTTGATTATATGTAGAAGTCCGAGTGATTTATTGGGCTAATGAAATATATATGGATCCTCGTGTTTCCAAGCCGGATTTGGTAAAACGATGCTCTGATCACCTAAGTGGCACAGGTGGTCCCCATTAGAGGTTCATGGCGCCATAAGTTCGTTGAACAATCTTTGTGTGAAATATAGTAGAGTCTAGGACTGCTTTTATTGTCCTGGTGGCCCAGAGGTAACATACCCCGGTCACAATTATAAGATCGTGGGTTTGAATCCTAGTGGGGTGAGGTGTTGATTATATGTAAAAGTCCGCGTCTTTTATTGGGCTAATGAAATATATATGGATCCTCGTGTTTCGTAGCCGGATTTGGTAAAACGTTGCTCTGATCACCTAAGCGGCACGGGTGGTCCCCATTAGAGGTTCACGTGCCATAAGCTCGCTTGAACAGGCTTTGTGTGAAATATAGAGTCTAGGACTGCTTTTTATTGTCCTTGGTTGCCCAGAGGTAAAGGTTCCCCGGTCAGCTACAATTATAAGATCGTTGGTTCAAATCCCGTTGGGAAGTGAGGTGTTGATTATATGTAGAAGACCGCCCGTTTTATTGGCTAATGAAATATATATGATCCTCGTGTTTCCGAGCCGATTTGGTAAAACGTTGCTCTGCCTAAGCGGCAAGGGGGTGGTCCCCTATAGTGGTTCACGGTGCCATAAGCCCATTGAACAGGCTTTGTGTGAAATATAACAGAGTCTAGGACTGCTTATAGTGTCTCTGACCTATAGGTAGCATCTCGGTCACACTATAAGATCGTGGGTTTAAATCCTGGTGGGTGAGGTTTTGATTATATGTAGAAGTCCGCGTGCTTTATTGGGCTAATGAAATATATATGGATCCTCAGATTTCGAAGCCGCGATTTGCAAAACGTTGCTCTGATCACCTAAGTGGCACGGATGGTCCCCATTAGAGGTTCACAGCTCCATAAGCTCGTTGAACAGGCTTTGTGTGAAATATAGCAGAGTCTAGGACTGCTTTTATTGTCCTGGTGGCCCAGAGGTAGCGTTCCCCGGTCACAATTAGAAGATCATGGGATCGAATCCTGGTGGAGTGAGGTGTTGATTATATGTAGAAGCCGCGTGCTTTATTGGGGAATGAAATATATATGGATCCTCGTGTTTTGAAGCCGCATTTGGTAAAACGTTGCTCTGAACACTTAAGCAGCACGGTTGGTCCCCATTAGAGGTTCACGGCGGCATAAGGTCGTTGAACAGGCTTTGTGTGAAATATAGTAGAGTCTACGAATGCTTTTATTGTCCTGTTGGCCCAGAGGTAGCGTTCCCCGGTCACAATTATAAGATCGTTGGTTCGAATCCTGGTGGGGTGAGGCGTTGATTATATGTAGAAGTCCGAGTGCATTATTGGGCTAATGAAATATATATGGATCCTCGTGTTTCGAAACCGCATTTGGTAAAGCGTAGCTCTGATCACCTAAGCGGCACGGGTGGTCCCCTATAGTGGTTCACAGCGCTATAAGCTCGTTTAACAGGCTTTGTGTGAAATATAGTAGAGTCTAGGACTGCTTTTATTGTCCTGGTGGCCCAGAGGTAGCATAACCTGGTCACAATTATAAGATTGTGGGTTTGAATCCTGGTGGGGTGAGGTGTTGATTATATGTAGAAGTCCGAGTGCTTTATTGGGCTAATGAAATATATATGGATCCTCGTGTTTCCAAGCCGGATTTGGTAAAACGTTGCTCTGATCACATAAGCGGCACGGGTGGTCCCCATTAGAGGTTCAATGCGCCATAAGCTCGTTGAACAGGATGTGTGAAATATAGCAGAGTCTAGGACTGCTTTTAGTGTCCTGGTGGCCCAGAGGTAGCATACCCCGGTCACAATTATATGATCGTGGGTTTGAATCCTGGTAGGGTGAGGTGTTGATTATATGTAGAAGTCCGAGTGATTTATTGGGCTAATGAAATATATATGGATCCTCGTGTTTCCAAGCCGGATTTGGTAAAACGTTGCTCTGATCACCTAAGTGGCACAGGTGGTCCCCATTAGAGGTTCATGGCGCCATAAGTTCGTTGAACAATCTTTGTGTGAAATATAGTAGAGTCTAGGACTGCTTTTATTGTCCTGGTGGCCCAGAGGTAACATACCCCGGTCACAATTATAAGATCGTGGGTTTGAATCCTAGTGGGGTGAGGTGTTGATTATATGTAAAAGTCCGCGTCCTTTATTGGGCTAATGAAATATATATGGATCCTCGTGTTTCGTAGCCGGATTTGGTAAAACGTTGCTCTGATCACCTAAGCGGCACGGGTGGTCCCCATTAGAGGTTCACGGTGCCATAAGCTCGTTGAACAGGCTTTGTGTGAAATATAGCAGAGTCTAGGAATGCTTTTATTGTCTTAGTGGCCAGAGGTAGCGTTCCCCGGTCACAATTATAAGATCATTGGTTGAAATCCTGGTGGGGTGAGGTGTTGATTATATGTAGAAGTTCGCATGCTTTATTGGGCTAATGAAATATATATGGATCCTTGTGTTTCGAAGCCGGATTTGGTAAAACGTTGCTCTGATCACCTAAGTGGCACGGATGGTCCCCATTAGAGGTTCACGGCGCCATAAGCTCGTTGAACAGGCTTTGTGTGAAATATAGCAGAGTTTAGGACTGCTTTTATTGTCTTAGTGGCCAGAGGTAGCGTTCCCCGGTCACAATTATAAGATCATTGGTTGAAATCCTGGTGGGGTGAGGTGTTGATTATATGTAGAAGTTCGCGTGCTTTATTGGGCTAATGAAATATATATGGATCCTCCTGTTTCGAAGCCGCATTTGGTTAAACGTTGCTCTGATCACCTAAGCGGCACGGGTGGTCCTCTATAGTGGTTCACAGCGCCATAAGCTCGTTGAACAGGCTTTGTGTGAAATATAGTAGAGTCTAGAACTGCTTTTATTGTCCTAGTGGCCCAGAGGTAGCGTTCCCCGGTAGCAATTATAAGATCGTGGGTTCAAATCCTGGTGGGTTGAGGTGTTGATTAAATGTAGAAGTAAGCGTGCTTTATTGGGCTATTGAAATATAAATTGATCCTCGTGTTTTGAAGCCGGATTTGGTAAAACGTTGCCCTGATCACCTAAGCGGCACAGGTGGTCCCCATTAGAGGTTCATGGCGCCATAAGGTCGTTGAACAGGCTTTGTGTGAAATATAGTAGAGTCTAGGACTGCTTTTATTGTCCTAGTGGCCCAGAGGTAGCGCTCCCCGGTCACAATTATAAGATCGTGGGTTCAAATCCTGGTGGGGTGAGGTGTTGATTATATGTAGAAGTCCGCGTGCTTTATTGTGCTAATGAAATATCTATGGATCCTCGTGTTTCCAAGCCGGATTTGGTAAAACGTTGCTCTTATCACCTAAGCGGCACGGGTGGTCCCCCTTAGAAGTTCATCGCGCCATAAGCTCGTTGAACAGGCTTTGTGTGAAATATAGTAGAGTCTAGGACTGCTTTTATTGTCCTGGTTGCCCAGAGGTAGCGTTCCCCGGTCACAATTATAAGATCGTTGGTTCAAATCCTGTTGGGGTGAGGTGTTGGTTATATGTAGAAGTCCGCCTGCTTTATTGGGCTAATGAAGTATATATGGATCCTCGTGTTTCCCAGCCGGATTTGGTAAAACGTTGCTCTTATCACCTAAGCGGCAAGGGTGGTCCCCTATAGTGGTTCACGGTGCCATAAGCTCATTGAACAGGCTTTGTGTGAAATATAACAGAGTCTAGGACTGCTTATAGTGTCCTCATGACCCATAGGTAGCATTCCTCGGTCACAATTATAAGATCGTGGGTTTAAATCCTGGTGGGGTGAGGTGTTGATTATATGTAGAAGTCCGCGTGCTTTATTGGGCTAATGAAATATATATGGATCCTCGTATTTCTAAGCCGCATTTGGTAAAACGTTGCTCTGATCACCTAAGCGGTACGGTGGTCCCCATTAGAGGTTCATGGCGCCATAAGGTCGTTGAACAGGCTTTGTGTGAAATATAGTAGAGTCTAGGACTGCTTCTAGTGTCCTGGTGGCCCATAGGTAGCGTTCCTCGGTCACAATTATAAGATCGTGGGTTCGAATCCTGGTGGAGTGAGGTGTTGATTATATGTAGAAGTCCGCGTGCTCTATTGGGCTAATGAAATATATATGGATCCTTGTGTTTCGAAGCCGGATTTGGTAAAACGTTGCTCTGATCACCTAAGTGGCACGGATGGTCCCCATTAGAGGTTCACAGCACCATAAGCTCGCTGAACAGGCTTTGTGTGAAATATAGCAGAGTCTAGGACTGCTTTTATTGTCCTGGTGGCCCAGAGGTAGCGTTCCCCGGTCACAATTAGAAGATCATGGGTTCGAATCCTGGTGGGGTGAGGTGTTGATTATATGTAGAAGCCGCGTGCTTTATTGGGGAATGAAATATATATGGATCCTCGTGTTTTGAAGCCGCATTTGGTAAAACGTTGCTCTGAACACTTAAGCAGCACGGATGGTCCCCATTAGAGGTTCACGGCGGCATAAGGTCGTTGAACAGGCTTTGTGTGAAATATAGTAGAGTCTACGAATGCTTTTATTGTCCTGTTGGCCCAGAGGTATTGTTCCCCGGTCACAATTATAAGATCGTGGGTTCGAATCCTGGTGGGGTGAGGTGTTGATTATATGTAGAAGTCCGAGTGCTTTATTGGGCTAATGAAATATATATGGATCCTCGTGTTTCCAAGCCGGATTTGGTAAAACGTTGCTCTGAGCACGGGTGGTCCCCATTAGAGGTTCAATGCGCCATAAGCTCGTTGAACATGATGTGTGAAATATAGCAGAGTCTAGGACTGCTTTTAGTGTCCTGGTGGCTCAGAGGTAGCATACCCAGGTCACAATTATATGATCGTGGGTTTGAATCCTGGTAGGGTGAGGTGTTGATTATATGTAGAAGTCCGAGTGATTTATTGGGCTAATGAAATATATATGGATCCTCGTGTTTCCAAGCCGGATTTGGTAAAACGTTGCTCTGATCACCTAAGTGGCACAGTTGGTCCCCATTTGAGGTTCATGGGGCCATAAGGTCGTTGAAAAATCTTTGTGTGAAATATAATAGAGTCTAGGACTGCTTTTATTGTCCTGGTGGCCCAGAGGTAACATACCCCGGTCACAATTATAAGATCGTGGGTTTGAATCCTAGTGGGGTGAGGTGTTGATTATATGTAGAAGTCCGCCTGCTTTATTGGGCTAATGAAATATATATGGACCCTCGTGTTTTGAAGCCGCATTTGGTAAAACGTTGCTCTGATCACCTAAGCGGCACGGGTGGTCCCCATTAGAGGTTCACGGCGCCATAAGCTCATTGAACAGGCTTTTGTGTGAAATATAGCAGAGTCTAGGATTGCTTTTTTTTCCAGGTGGCCCAGAGGTAGCGTCCCCGGTCACAATTATAAGATCGTGGGTTCAAATATTGGTGGGGTGAGGTGTTGATTATATGTAGAAGTCCGCGTGCTTTATTGGGCCATAAAAGGCGGCGGATCTCAGGTTTCAGCCGCATTCGCAAAACGTTGCTCTGAATTTGGCGGCACGGGGTGGTCCCTATATTAGAGGCTCCACGTTTTGCGTTTCGCGAACAGGCTTTGTGTGAAATATAGTAGAGTCTAGGACTGCTTTTATTGTCCTGGTTGCCCAGAGGTAGCGTTCCCCGGTCACAATTATAAGATTGTTGGTTCAAATCCTGTTGGGGTGAGGTGTTGATTATATGTAGAAGTCCGCCTGCTTTATTGGGCTAATGAAATATATATGGATCCTCGTGTTTCCGAGCCGGATTTGGTAACACGTTGCTCTTATCACCTAAGCGGCAAGGGTGGTCCCCTATTGTGGTTCACGGTGCCATAAGCTCATTGAACAGGCTTTGTGTGAAATATAACAGAGTCTAGGACTGCTTTTATTGTCCTGGTGGCCCAGAGGTAGCGTTCCCCGGTCACAATTAGAAGATCATGGTTTCGAATCCTGGTGGGGTGAGGTGTTGATTATATGTAGAAGCCGCGTGCTTTATTGGGGAATGAAATATATATGGATCCTCGTGTTTTGAAGCCGCATTTAGTAAAACGTTGCTCTGATCACTTAAGCAGCACGGGTGGTCCCCATTAGAGGTTCACGGCGGCATAAGGTCGTTGAGCA